>NC_057799.1:321194076-321197458 GCF_018294505.1 Triticum aestivum
AATTTTGAAATTTAGTCTACTGTGATTTAACTAGTGTGGAATATAAAAGGGGAAAACCATAAGCATTGGGAGTATAGTGTTGAGCGTGCCATGGCGGATCTGAAGGTGCAAACCGGACAAAGGCAACTTCGCAACCAAGACAAGAAATCAGAGTAAAGCAGTGGCGATCTATTTTCTTGCTGCGATAAATAAGTTGAGCAGATACAAAAGAGTACCGCCTCTGGTGCGGCGCCGTGTACGCATCTGCTGAGAATTTGACGGTGCTGCGGTAGCAATGGCTGTCGGCAGCGTGGAAGCAGATCTAGGAGGGTAGACGGCGGTGGCGGGGCGCGGTGGACGAGACGGTCGTAGGAGCGGCGCCGGCAAGGTGGACGACGGCGGGGATGAAGCGAGAGGACGGGATGCAAGGATCCCGGTCCGAAGCCGTGGATGAGAGAGGTCGATCTCTTGTAATGGACGGCGGCGTCGGGGTATCAGCTCCGGCATGGTGGAGGAGGACGGCGGTGGATGGGGTGGCGGACGGCGGCGGACGGAGGAGGGTGGGGTGGAGAGGGTGTTTTGGCGCCCACGGAGTACGAATGGGGAAAAGGGAGGTAGAGAGGAAGGGGGGAACCATGTATTCAGGGCGCGCTTGTCTCAAATGCGAGCAAATTTACAAACTTAGCCCCCGTTTCAAATTTCTACTACATCACAGCAACATTAGTCGGTTGGGGATAGGACGGTAATCTCGCATACACCGAATATTTGCCGACGAGAGTTTGTTTTTGGCGCCCACCGTGTATGAATATGAATCGGGGAGGGAGTCGATTTTGGCCGAGGACACACTGTGTTTTGGCGCCCACCGTGTATGAATCCGGGTGAGAGGCGGTTACGTCACGTTTGGGTGAAATTACAAACCTACCCCTATCGAAACCTATAGAAATCCAACAGATAGGCTTTGCGTGGCAGGGATAGGCAGTAGTGATTTCCATCTCGCAGATTTTGGTTTCGGGCGGTTACTGCGACTTTCCCCGCTTCGTTCAAATTTTGCAGAGTGCATGTTTACCGTGCCAACTCAATTCGAATCCCGTTTGTATTCTATTTTTTTCGGGCGGGATCCATTTTCAATTGGAATTACATTCTATATACATCATTTTTTTAATATATACTTTCAAAAGCACAACACCATTTATACATAAGTATGGTTTACAAATGGCATGATCTCAGATTCATAAGGTTGTATCCATCAATTTGGATTTTCAAATATTTGAAACCACTTTATGTTGAAATCCAATGTATGCATTTCTCGCTAACTGTCTCCAATTAATGTGTGTTTCATGCGGGTTTTTTTTACTTCTCAAACATGTATAATGTGTTTAACACACGCAACATATAGTGTAATCCCGTTTAGACATTAATTGCATATAAACCATGCATTGTTTGTAATTGAAGAATCTATGGATCACCAATATTGATAAACTATATAACATTACACGTGTGCCCAAATTCAAATGAATATGCATGTTTGATACACCAATTTGCGTTATGATATTATCGATGTCGTGATCTCCAGTTTAAATATTTGAATCCCCTTTAATCCAGATATTCGTCTCATATAGCTATCACTCATGCTTATATAGGACTATCTCTCTAGACCTATACGCGTTCATCGTCTCTCAGGTATCTCTCGTGCTACCTGTATGTCGACAATGATCTTTTATCTTCGTAACACACTGACGGTACTCTCTCCCTCGACCTTCATCACTCTATCTCTCTCTAAGTATATCTCGCTGCCTGCTATGTGTCTCTAACTATGATTCTCCATGTGGAATCTCTTTCTCTCACACAAACACAAAACTTTGTCTCCCGGGGTCTCATTTCTCTCTACTATTCCCATGTGTGCCACTCGCACACCCCTCATACAGAGATGTCTTTCGCTGCTTAGATATGAGAACCTACGACTCTTCCTCTTCAATGTCTCTTTCTCACACACAAGCACAAACTCTGTCTCCCAGGGTCTCATATTTCTCCATTGTTCTCTTGTATGTCGCTCACACACACCCTCTCTCCCTAGAGATATCTTACGTTCCCTCGTATGTCTCTCTAGCTATCACTCTCGTTGTGAAATATCTTTCTCTCTCGCACACACAAAACTCCGTCTCTCTGGATCTCATTTCTCTCTGATATCTGTTTGTATGTGACTCATATGCACCCTCTCTCTATCTCTCTCACACCCACACACATAACCCAGCCTTCTGATCCACTCGACTCCTATCTCTAACGCACACTAGCTAGCATCTTTATCTTTCTATTTATCTGTTTCTCCATCAACCTTCTTTCTCGCCCTCACTCTTGATTCCTATCACGCACACTACATATGTTTCCCTCTACATGCAGTCAAGTGCCCTCTCACACACATATATAACTTCACCCTTTGAACCACCTGATGGTCATCTCCAACACCCAAACTAGCGGATGTCCCTCTAGCTAGCATCTCCATCTCTGTATCTATCTGTAGTTTCTCCGTCAACATTTCTTTCTCGCACGGAGTCTTGCTTCCTATCACCCACACTATATATGTCTCTCCATACATATGCATTTATAGGTTGGTCTCTTTTGCACAATCGTTGCGCCTCACTCCCTCTGCTCGCGATAGATGCATGCTCCAGCCCACGCCACTATCTCTTAAAGACAAAAACACATGCTCAATTGTCGGGCCTTCTTCCCTGCATTCTCACATGCATGCATGTCATACCGATCCGTCTCTCCCATGTCGTTGATCTTATTACTTATGTCTTCTTTCTTTTATCTCGATCATGCGAGCGCGCACACACACACATCCCACGTATACATGTATACCTCTCACACATGCACGTTCAAGGTCTCTATGTCTCCATACGTAGTTAATTACCCTCAATCCTAACGCCACATCGAATCATTCTCCTCTTTTGTGCACATAACTTCCGCCTGGATGGGTAAAACACACACTCACACTTAACAATCTCCTTCTAGCTACCCCCCCGCCTCTCACTCTTCCCCTATATCCCCGAAACCAATAAGACCATCCCTTTGTTTAATTCCCGCCTACATGCACCATCGATATATAGTAGTCTTCCTCGGTGTCTCTCGAACAAACACGTTCTCTTGATGTCGACTCCTCTCACGCGCACACACCTTCTCTTCCCTCTCTACGGGCATTTTCTCTCTCGCACCCCATCGTTGGTGGCCTCTGCCATACACATCACCTCTGTATGATGAAGCCATGCACACTTAAATTACATCCGCCACAGAGGACCCTGCGACACACACACACACACACGCACGCACGCACCCCCCCACACACACTAAGACTCCATCTCTCTCTCTATCACACACACACAAACACACACACGCGCACGCACGC
>NC_057799.1:321197809-321224870 GCF_018294505.1 Triticum aestivum
CCCCACACACACACTAAGACTCCATCTCTCTCTCTCTCTCACACACACACACACAAACTAAGACTCCATCTCTCTCTCTCCTCTCTCTCTCTCTCTCACACACACACACACTAAGACTCCATCTCACACACACATGCTCTAGGCAGAGCATTTGTTCCTACCACCCTTCATCCAACCTTACCCGTATGATAAACAATCACCTTTATTTACTTGCATAACATGGACAAATTCCACTTTACTTTAGTAGTCAGCAAGCTTATCATCTGTACCCTTATAAAAAAAACAAGTTGGCGGTGATGGTGTGCCTGCCATCTTGTAATACAGACCGTATGATCTATATCTGAGGATAGAAAGCAAACTATGATAATTTTACAAAAGATACCCGCACCTCTCTCCACATCATTATCTCCCGCAACCTCATTGCTCAGCAACTAAAAAAAGGAATAAGTCTCTGGAACAATCTAGCATGCATGGTGGCCGCTGCCGCCTGCCGGCGCCGTCCATCCCCATGCCTCCGCCCATTCCGACCACCAGTCACCACCACGCTCCACTCCTGCTCGCCTTATCTCTCATCTTTCATTTTTTCGATGACATTCTCGAGATACCAGTTTTCCGATAAAATTCTCGAGATATCATTAGTTTTTACACATGGGATTACTCCTGCATGGGTCAATCACAACAGGTGTTCTGTAAAAAAATGCATATTGATGTTCCGTGCAATGCACGAGAATCTTGCTTGTAATTATATAACGCAAATCACGAGCATGAAGTGACATTTTTTTGACACAACCACGTTAACATGGCCACGTAAATCACTAGCTAAAGTAAATACCATTATACTTATATCCCGATGCAAAAGGTTGAGTACATGTCCAAAGAGTAGAGTCGCACACACGCACTCTGTCTCTCAGAATCTCTCTCACACACACCAGTTACGTGACGCCCACTTAAGCAGACACGTATGTTACAATTTGTGCACCCGCGGGTACACGTGATGCTGCGCATTTATTTAAGCCGGAAGGCGAACCCAAACAGTAGCTGCATTCATTCCCCTCCCGCCGCCTCTTCTCTGGTCGCCGTCGCCCGGTAGCCATGGGCCGGCCGAAGATAACAACATACGCCATACTCCCGCCGGAGCGACGCTTTAATATGGAAATTTTAGTGGTCATGCATGCATCTTTTTGTGCTAGCACTCCTATATAAGGGTTGACTGGTCGCTTCCCGCGGACGTGCGCGGGCGGTGGAAGAGGAAGGAGAAGGGAAGCGGGCTGTGGAGTAACGTTTTTTTACCACAATTTCTTAGGAAACTGAGTGCAATAATTGAGTAGTTTTGCAAACTACCAGTACTACACCTAAAACGGTTCAAAACCTATACTCCCTTGCCAGCGCGCGCTTCCCGCGTGAAACGGTCAGCGTCGCCCTGGAGCGTCAGTGCTGCATTAATGCCCGGCCAGAGCGGAGGCGACCTCTCACTGGCGCCGGCTTTGAAGTGGCGCGACGGCGGAGAGAGCGCCGCTTCCCGGTGCACGCGACTGCTCCGCGTCGAGACTGGCCATGGGCCCTGTTTGGATCCATGGGTTAGAGTTAGTTTGAGATACTTGGGGCTCAAATAGCCCTAAAGTATCCAAGCATGAGGGTTTAAATTGGAGCAAGTTGCACCGAACCCACCAAAAAAACTATCCCACCCAAGAGGTGCTAACTGGAGATAGTTCTCATTGGGACCACTGAAAAATCACTTTTCTCTCTCCATGAAGTGCATTTATTGTCAATCTAACCCTGTCACCCAAACACCTCTTTGGCTACAGTTAATTCAGGGTTAGTCATGAGTTAGTCTAACCTCTAGCTAAGTTAGAGTATCAAACAGGAGCAGTATAGGACATGCAAGTTGCTCAAAGCATACAGGCAAATTTGTACGTGAAAGGATTTTTTCTTTTTGAAAACGGAATGTGAAAGGAATTTTTTTTAGAATGCTCTTGGCATGTCGCTAACATGTGATAGTTAACCGACCTCAATAGACGGCAGAAACTCCAGCCCGCCGCACTTTGATAGAGACGAGGAGGGAGAAGCGATACAGGCTGCTGGATTACTAGAGATAGGTGTCGCACGGAAGCCAAGAAATATGGTGATAGCGTGGGTTAGCCATGTACTAGTATGATGTAACTACACTGGGCTGCCGTGTTTCGTACTCTTCCAGTCCACTGTGGAGATGATTGGTTAATTTTATATCATTGAATAATATTAAATATTATGAGTGCAGACGCTCCACCACGAGGTTCCTTGCTCCTTCTCGGTCGTCCAGAATCTATGTTCTTCCACTCTATTTTTTTACGTGAGCTTTGTTCATCCTTTTGCCAACACGTGAGACATCTAGCATCAAGGTGCACGTGTTATGCAAGGATCGTTCCATCTATATGAAGAACACGTGGGACTGGAACTACGAGACGGACATGTACCCAGGAGTGGACGTACGAACCTGAGTAATGTAGCGCAGTAAGTGAAGTAGAAGGGCACAAATGGTATGAACATGCGTGGCATATAGGGTGTGTTTGGTTGCGTTCTCGTCTCAGCATAGTTGTTCCCTCTTCATGCATGCTCAACTCAACACCCCTCTTCATGCATGCTCTCTTCATGCATGCTTCTAGTGTATTTGTGCTAAACTAGTGTGGACTCATGCACCCTCCATACACTCTACCAAACACCCAAAAGTAGGTCGAGAAGGGAACTCTTGGGCGGCATTTGTCTCTTACTACGTACTACCACTGAATGTTGTACGTGCAATGCACGGTGATGTTATGGAGTACGTGCCTAAGTACTCTACTACTACTATATTAGTTGGAGGCACATATTAAATTTTATATTTGTTTACGTGTATGCCCCGAGACCTTCCAACTAGACGTGTCTTTCTCTCCAGGTCGCATTTTGTATCGTTCATAGCACTAAGTACTACTACGTGTGGTCTCCGACCCAGAAGTGGAAGAAGTGGAGACTCTCTTCCACGCTGTTTTTTTACGTCGGGCTCTACCACGCTGTTCATGTCCCACTCCTTTCGCTGACGTGTGGGACATCCAGCACGTGCCGTGTTTGGCACCCTTCGTTGTAAGAGTTGAAACGCTAGCATTCATCAGAAATAAAAAATAATTATAAATCGGCAGTGATACTATTTTTTTGCGAACCAATCAGCAGTGATACTATACCACGCGGTTTCCTTGCTCCTCGATATCGGAAAGAATACTTCCGTTCGCCAACATGTGGGACGTCGACCATCCTGGTCCACTTGCCATGCACGCAGAACTCCAAGGGAGAGTCACCCAGGTCATCGTGCCGCAGTAACAATGACTAATGAGCCGTCAAATCACAGGCCCACTTCCCACTTTGAAGTTGCTTGGACGAAGGAACCATCATGACTTCGTTGAATTCCGCTTCTTGAAGAAAACTACTGTACCAGCAGTACTGCTAGCTACAGTAGTTACTCCAACAAAGGCCTCCTTTCGTTCATAGGATAGGAATATGAAAATCATAGGAAGTGAAATGACATGCATCTCAATTCCTATAGAGAAAGAGATGTCATGTGATGCTTAGGATAGGAATTTTTCCATTTAGTCTAGGCTAATGTACTGGTAATTTGCTCTAAAAACTACAGTAGTAACTAGTAGTATTGGTACATGCTCGTACTCAGACACAGACACAGACACACACACTAACTACTTGTACTACTACTTCTCACATGCTGGCCAGACGCCGTCGTTCTCCTTCCCGGCTTTGTCGGCGACACCCCACCGTGCTTGGATCTCCGCCGACCTCTCCGCAGCAGCGCGTGCGTCCTTTTCTTTCTTGCGGCGGCGGGCCTCTCTTTTCTTGAGTGCTTTCTAAGTTTTCCGCTCCCTCTGTGCGGCTTTGGTCGCCTCTTGCTCTACCGCCCATTCGGCCTTGGCATCTTCAAATTCCTCCCACATAGTTGTGAGGTCGCGAGCGGCGATGAACTCGGCACGGCGGGATGCCATCGCTTCCCTACCATTTTGTGTGCGGTCGTGGGCGGCGAGGAACTCGGCGCGGCGGGATGCCATCGCTGCCTTACCGGTTAGTGTGCGGCGCGGTGGCATGAACGACGCTTGGTGAGAGCTCTGGGGTGGAGTGGTCGGACAACCGTATAGTGCATTGGTTTGTCAAGAGCTCAAGGAAAGAAGACGAAGCAAATTTGGATTCCCCTTCAATCCTGGTCATTTATTACCGAGTAAAATGCATTGGCGGTCATCGAACTTGTCTTGATAGCTCACTTTGATCATTGTATACGAGATATGGTGATTATACGGTCACTGGCTCAGCGTATAGCTCCGTATTTGTCTGGTTGACCAGTCAAACAGTCCGCATGCGCCTCATCAGCTCGTGTTCTTTATCTATCTACGCGGGCCTACCTGTCAATGGAGAAAGAAATACTGTAAAAACCAAAATTATGCGTATGTGGGGAATCAAACCACGGACTCGTCGCTGCAACACACCCTCGTCAGCCAAATGAAAATGAAATACTTCGCGTCAGACACTCATGCTCACGCTGTCAAAGCATGCTAATGCATGCACGTCGCCCTCTAAATCAAAGTCCCGCTCATGGCGCAACGCAAACGGCGAGCCCATCACTTGCGTGCCCCGGTGGTGCCTGACATTACTGTTTAGACGTTTGATGGAGGCCTACGCGAACGCCGAGCATGTATTCACCTAGCTCAACACCAACGGTCATACTCGGACCGCCTTGCTCATGTATATCGTCCATCACAACGACAATCTATAAAACAGCCTAAGCTAGAGAGGGTACTATGGTAGTATGGTACGGAGTATGTACTATCGTGAGCGACCGATCTTAGTGCCACTGCACACCGAAACCCCTTCCATCGCTAGCGCGTGCTTCCCGCCTGAAACGGTCACCGTCTCTCCAGAATGTCAATGCCGCATTCACCGGACTTAACTGCAGGTGCAATTGGTGTGTCACTGACATGGGGGCCAGATGCCCGTTGGGCCCACATGTCAGTAACCCAAACACATATGCAGTTAAGTCACTGAAGCAGCGTCCGCATTCATGCCCGACGAACCTACTCCGGCGCCAGTTGTCCATCCGCCTGCCGCGGCTCATTGCCATTCGTCCGCTATATTAACTTGAGCCCCAGCTCCCAGCCATAGCCAAAGACCCACACTTATTCTCCTCCGGTCCCTTCCTTCTGTCGGCACCACTTCAACCATGGCCTCCTGGCGCTCCGAAGCTCTCTTGGACGTACTGTCGCAGGAGCAGACGAGGGACATCGGCGGCTCCGCTCCGGGCGCGCTCCAAAGCTCTCTTCGACGTACTGTCACAGCAGCAAACGAAGGAGATCGCCGGCACCCCCCCGGCCACCCTCCGCCGCCACGACCACGAAGCCGGCGCGCGTGCGCGGGCGCAGCCGGCAGCGAGGAAGAGTAGTACACGGTAGGTTGCCGCCGCTCTGGAGGAGGAGGTTATCGAGGCGGATGAGGAGGAGGCAAAGGCAATGGCCGGCTTTCTCGGGTTCATGGCCGGACATGGTGGTCGGGCGCCGGCGATCGTTTAGATTAGGTTTACAGTAGGTTTTAGTACGGTTTGTGCGAAATATGTAATGAATTTCGTCCAGTTTGTAGGAAAAGTTTTCGAAATGTAATGAATTTCATCCGGCTAATTTGAAATTTGCTTTGTTTGCACGAATTTCGTCCGGTTAGTTCATATAGTTGTCGAAAGGTATGCGGGCAGCATCGGATGGCATCCATCAGTGTCCTCGGACAGATGCTGGTGTAAATTTGTGGGCCAGCGCTGGAGATGCCCTAACTATCATGCTATAATCGCTAACAATCCTCCATTATTTGGTAGGGAACAGTTATCCCTCGATCAAAATCAGATCCGCGGTGTTTCGCACTCCTCCCGCGTAAGAGTGTAAACTCTTGCTTACATAAAAATGGAGCAAGTGGACGACACTGTAGCACGTCATATCACTCGAACTAGCCCGCATAACGAGCGGGAAAGCACCGCCCTCGTCATTTTGTTCTAGATTTCTATCGATCGATCGCGCGAAAATGTTACGCTTCGCAAGTTCTAAAGGAAAAGGCGGCACACTTATGACTCGTACGCGTCGCAACCCCGACAGTCCGGCTCGCACGCCGCTCACCAGAGGGGACACGCGTTGTCTTGCAATTTCACTGACATGTGGGACCGTAATTGAATAAACCGTCAATAGCCGAAATCTAATCGCTCGGCGGGCGTCGGCTGAGAAGAGAGAAACGGGGGAGGGAGAAGAGATCGCCCGCCCGCCGCGCATGGACTCCAAGAAATATATGGTGATAATGTGAGGAGGGCCATGCTGGAGTCCGGACCGCTTCCGGAGCCCGCTCTCACCACCCTGGCCCCTCAAGACGCCAGCTGCCCGCCGCATGCATGCATAGCAAGTAGTACTCCTTATGTGGAGGAGAGAGAGGCATTGACAAAGTCAAGGAGTGGGCTCTGCAAGAGCCCGTCTCTACACGTGCTCCTAGATATAAAAAAATAATTCTAAAAAAAGGCATAAAAAACAATTGTGTCTTAAAAAAAGAAAGGTAAAAAACATTTGAGAGGAAATAGATAGAGAGAAAGTGAGAAAAGGCTGTAACCTGGGCATTACATGAGGAAGGAGGGAGTGGTGCACATGCCAAGTTCACTGGGCTGCCGTGTTTCACACTCCTCCGTCGTAACAGTGGAGACAATAGCTTTCATCAAAAATAAACAATGAATACTCGTTGCTCGTCCTCTATATCGGAAAGAATACTTTCATTCGCCGACATGTGGGACGTCGACCATCCTGGTCCACCTGCCATGCACAAAATTATCCTGGTCTACCCCGGTCGTATCGCAGGCCCAACCTTTCCAAGGTAAAAAACATCATGACTTCGTTGAATTCCGCTTCTTCAAGAAAACTTACTGTACCCGCAATACTGCTACCACACCCAAAGACTGGACAGCACTGTACCATGTCATATCACTGAAACCCACTAGGCCAAACTAGCCCGCCTAGGTCATCTATTTTGGAAGGAGGGAGTACGTCTCTGCACTGCTATGATTTTGTGTTGCACGTTCTCTGTACTTTTGCTACGATTTTCCTACCCTATGAACCAAATGAGGCCTGAATGTATGTCGACTATTGTCTGATCGATCGCTAAGCCTACAATTCTAGGAGCTAGGGCTATTGGTCGATCGACGAGGGATAAGTATAAGCGTACCACGAGCTCATCAACCCCAACGTTTCTCTTCGGTGAGTGTTTCGCAAGTACTATAGCTCGCACAGTAGCTAGCCTACTAACACCAAGAATCATCAAACAAGCCCTACTGATATGATAAACAGTTCAAACTTACATCTAAGCATGCCATATATTACATCAAAAGCTGGTGAGGATGCATCTCTTTCCATAACTCGGAGAGGGTTCGCATGATTCACTATCAAACAAAAATTAATGCATGAGTTTTATTAGGGTAGTTTTGTAAAGTACGAGATACATTCCTCCAATCGCAAAATGCCTTGGTTCATGAGATTTGAGATTTGAGCCCTATAAACCGGAAGGGAGGGAGTACTGCACACGGTGTAGTCTAGTCACTTGTTGAAATCTCTAGAAAGGCAAATACTCCTTTCCGGTTTACAGGGCTATACTACTCCCTCCGTCTAGGTGTGTAAGTCATCTTACGAAAACCAAATAGTCCCAAAACACTTAGGCGCGGTGCATTAACTTCTACCTTGTTTCTTGTTTCTTAACATATCAACCAATAAGAGATGAGAGGTGTGCTGCTTTTAATGACTTGCAATGGCTAGTTCATTGCATGCAATGCTATTAATTAGCAAATAAACATTGGTGACCCCAGGAGGAAACGGTGCTAAGCGCGTGGACCTATGCAGAATGAGTATCAACCAATGGATAATGGAGTTTAATTGTTAAACAATAGCAATTTTGTCTCATGCAAGAGCCTGGCTAGTACTCCAAGGAACCGCACCACGCGAGCGTTCGCAACTGCCACGTTCGGGTTGCGCTTGGCTCTTGGCCTCTTCGAGAAGACAAACAATGATGTTACTCCTACTTCTATAGTATCGAATCCACTACTGCATGTCCATCCACCTCGTGCGGGAGGGATAGCGTGTAGCGAAAGCTTCTACTTACTGCTCCTGCCTTTGCGTCTATGACAGGTGGGCCCAATAGGTGGTTGGCCCTCCTGTCATGCAGCCAAAGGCAGGTGCAGTTAAGGCACCGGAGCTCAGTCTGCGAGGGAGAGGGCGCTGTAGTAATCAAATTTCTCGGTCTTGTACGAGTTGACGCAACACATCAAAGCACTGCACTCAATATAAGTCTTTTTACACATTTAAAATGGGCTACTTCGTATGTAGGAGTAGACATATTCTGCTTCGTATGTAGTCACTTGTTGCAATCTCTAAAAAGACTTATATTTGGAAACGGAGGGAGTACAACGCATGCATGCATGCCGTGACTTTCCTTTTGATACTTGCATGTGTTGATTTGATGCACCTTGCCAAATTTTGACTATAAATTTAACTAACCAAATTTTCATGCATGTCACAAAAAATTACGGGGCTGTTTGGATTGTGACTATGTTTGTCTTATGTTGCCACATTATTTTTCCCACACTTGCCTAACCTGAGTTGCTCAAATTGTTAGACACACTTTGGTTTGCCTAAGGGAATCTTGCCACAATTTTTGTGTCTATGACATGTGGGGTTCACTGCTAATAAAAAAATTCTTGTCTTAGGTGTGGCTTATAAAAAAGACTTATATTTAGGAACGGAGGGAGTAGAAAATATAAATAATAATGCATGTTGGGGCAACCCACGTTTCCGCTAATTTTAGTCGTGGGCTTGTTCACAATTTTTACGAGGGGTTGGTTGTTCATTTAATGGAGGGACTTGTAGTACTAGACTTGAACGATACAAAGTGCGACCTGGCACACCGTAACACCACTTGGAACAAGCGGGTAGCTATCTCAAAAAACAATCAACAACTAAAAAAACCGCGACCTGGCATGTAGTAGTACACAATTTTAAACGATTGTTTTGATGGAGTGAAAAAGGAAAACAACCCCACTACGTATATATAGGCCGGAGCCTCCGCGCTTGCTTGCTAGGGTTGTTCTATTCACACACTCTCATCCTTTCCAGATCTAAACAAGATAGGGGTAGTAACACTGTCTTTCTCCCTTCAAAAAACACTGGCTTTCTATCCTCACCGCTGGTTACAGATCCGGACGTATCCCCCTCCGCCGGTGAAGGGGAGGAGGGGCAGCGTTTAGGCCGTCGTCGACAGCGAGGGAGGAGACCCACTGCCGACTGCACCATTATCTTTGGCCGAGCGCCGGCGCGGGAGGTCCTCCGATCCCTTCGTCGTTGCCTGTGGGCGGATCCGGCCTCCCGCCGCCCACCTATCCACATCCCGACGACCTTCAGGTATATCTTCGTTCGAAACCGCCTTAGCTCTACTTCCCCAGCTCACTACATCGCTGCATGTGCATCATTTTCTACCTCTCAGCCCCTCTCGGTCGGATGGTCCAACGTCACATTTTTCTTCTTCTATTGTTAGAGGTAAAGCTACTTCATGGAGTCGAATCTTGTACTCCCTCCGCCCGAAAATACTTGTCATTGAAATGGATGTATCTAGATGTATTTTAGTTCTAGACACATCCATTTTGATGACAAGTAATTCCGGACGGAGGGAGTACTTGGTTCAAACAAGAAATAAAGTGGGGGTGGGGGAATTTAGTATGTGTACATCGGACTTGGTACAAACAGGAAGGAAAGGGAGTGAAAGTAGTACAGACTGGTCATCCAACCGGTCTCTTGGTCGAGAAGGGAAATATAGGGGTAACACTGTACACAGTGGTATAACCAGGACTAGATTTGCTATCCACACATAGGAGTAGGTGGCTAGAGTGAACAAAAATGGGACCAACCCAGATATGTTTCTTGGATGTTTGTTTCTCGGGGCAACAAACTATGAATCACCACTTTATGCCCCTGTTTACGTACATGGTGCTGGACTGCTGTTTTAAATCTAATGTCCCTGGTAAAAATGAAGCCATGCCACTGTTATAAGCCATGACAAGTTTAGCCAAATGTTTTTGCCTGTAATTGTTTGAGACTCTGACTGTTTCCTCTGTGCCTTTTTGTGCAAACAGGGATATCCAATTCACCTGGTTGCTGTTGTGACCTTTTGGTGCACTGCACAAAACTCTTCTTAAAAGAAGTGACTTTTGTGCTGTTTAACTGGAATGTCAGAATGGAACAGTTGGTTCATTTTTGTGGAACTACACAAAGGGAGATCTGTGTTCCAATCCTCATCATCCATATTGGTGCCATAACCTTCCTTTAGGTAAGAATGATATTTAATGCATGTGTTCATCTCTATTTTCCGACTGCCATGAGAAAATAATGCTGTTTTTTACTAGTACACTTGTACTCCCTCACTGACAAAACCAATTCTGAATTAGAAGGCCAATCATGTACTTGGTTTCACCAACTGGTGAGGAGAAAGAGAAACAGAGCATGAAGAGGAAGAAGAAGAAGAAGAATAAACAGTGCCAAGGCGATCTTGCTGAAGATAGAGGCCTCAGTCGAGGCCATTCAAGGGCTCCGGCAACGACTACCTTACATGTGAGACGATCCTCCAGGGAGCCCTTCCACTTCTGCTGTCTCACTTAATTAATTAGGAGTACTTAAGTACCACTAATTTATTACTGCCTAATTTTCCTGTTGGAGTTAAATAAATCTTTAGTAGGACCCTATGCTGAATCATGTACGTGTGTATGTTTGTCTATGGAGGTGAATCGTGTGGTGGAGCAGGGAGGGAATATTATTAGTGTCATGACATAATAGTGCTATTGTTTTGCATGTCAATTTATTGCCATTGGTTCAATGAGGCAATGTTTTGCGTATTGTCCATCATGAATTTGATGCTACTGTTTGAGTAATATGCTAATGTCTTCCTATCCTTTCTCACTAAGCTAATGAAGGTTTCACCTTGTTCCTACTTGTGCAAATAGGGATCATGTTGTGCCAATCATACATTTTAGTGGAACTACACAAGACAATACAATGAACTGTATCCCAGCCAGTGCTTTAACTCTGCTGGAAGTTCTTCATAATCTTTCGATATAATCTCAGCACTGGTAAACAAGAGTGATTTCAACCATACATTTGAAGTGCACAAAAATATATACTATTGTGTGATTCAAGTGAGTGCTTTATCATCTCTTATGGGACTACATGAATAAGCTTTTTTCCTCAGGTTGGTACGGGCCTAAGGCCTTCATCCATATTAGTTTGATGTCATCTCTATTTGTATCATGCTACTGTCATGAGAAACTCCTTTATCTTTGCACGTTAAAGTTTTGCAACCTATCATAAATGGCAATGCTTTGAGTGTTGAGTTGAGCTAATTGGCACTGATTAAATAAACTAATACCTCTCTTTAAGCAAGACTACTATGTTGCTAACTTTACCCATTAAGATAATGAGGGTGCTTCTATTTGTTAGTGTATGTTTCATCAACTAGTCCCACTATTACAGTAATCTCACTCTCTCAATATATGTGCCAACAGGGATGCTCGATTTTGGTGGAACTGCACAAAAACTTTGGGTGCTTCATTGCCTCAACAGGTTCCGTCCTTTCCTGTCAGCCGCTAATCTCCGCTTGCTTTCTTTCTTTGCTGTCAGTCACTTGCCTTATCTCGGCTTCCAGTCAAAGGAAATAGTAATTGATATGCTACCTCACACAGGTTGGTACTGGTCTTTATCCTGATTATTGTGCCTGTCATATGTATTGGTAATTTGGTATTGTGCTACTATTTGCCGATTTCATAAAGGAGTAATTTGGAGCCTAAACTCGCAGGCAAATCATTACATTGGGTGATTTGAGTAGAACTGCACAAAATGATCAGATGGACAGGTACTTATGTTGCTGCTATGTACTCCAAAGTTCACTCAGACAAGCATCGATGTTGACAAGAAGTGCCTATATTCATTCGAGTATCAACCGGCGTCAACCAATTGTCAAACTTTAAGTATTAGGAGAGTGAACGCCAAAAATATTGCTTGGTGCATAGCCCAGAACAACGCAGTCCAATCTTTGGTCCCAACTTGTGCCTTTTGGTTATCGGCACATATGGTAGTGAACTATATGGCATGGAGTCTAAAGATTCCAGACAAGTTGGTTGACGCGTATATTCATCTGGCACTTAATCAGTCTGCACGCCAAGGATGCTCCATTTCAGTTGAACTGCACAAAAAATTTGGGTGGTTCATTTTCTCAACCGCCTCCTTTCTCGTCTGCAATGTAGAATTTTGGCGAGATACAGGACCAAGATGAGCCAGTAAACTAGTTGGATGAAAGTAGTGGCCAAGTTGCTCAAACCTCCCTCGGCACGAGGCCACTATTTGAAGATAAACCTACAAGCAAAGTTCAGATTGTCTGTGCTGCCTCTTATGTACTCGAAAGTTTACTCGTACAAGAACTAATTTTAGCAAGAAGTACCTCCGATTGAACACCATTTACCAGTCTGTACCCTAGGTAATTAAAGTTCGTCCATGGATCATATTGGCTGTGATCTCAATCATTTGGATGCATAAACATACTGAACATGTGTATATCTGAATCTTTTTGTAAATTATGTATGAATATTTCCGTGTGATCTATCAATCATTTGGATGCATAGATATGCTGAGCTTGTGTATATATGAATCTTTTGAGTTGTTGATAGTGAATGTTGGCTATGAATATGAACGTGTCCTGTGAACCTGAGTTTGATATGAATGTTTACCTTTTCTGTTGTATTTGTGTGTGAACTTGTTAGTATGCCTAATGTGGGGTATAAAACGCAGGTCTCTTATAAAAGTAATGTTGTGTCCAATTTATGTTTTCCCTTCTAACCACAGTATCTATATTTATATTATTACTATTATCGTATATTTTATAGAGACTTATATATACATTATAAAAACATCCCACGTGTTATTAACTTATAAAAGTAAATGTTTAACGGAATTGGCAAGGAAAATCCTGGTTGTTTTTGACTCACAGGCAAGGAAAATCCTGGTGATTGCATACAAAAGCTTGCGAAGATTTTAAGGACCAATTTAATAATAACGCGCTCATTTTTATTTTGAGCAATAACTCGCTAATTTCTTAATTATATATATAAAAAATGTGCCTCTCCGGTTTATTCTTTGATATTAATTGCTCCTTCTAACACAACATTATATATATAACGAGCCCACCTAATACGTGTATTTCAAGGAAGTGCAAATGGGCTGGGTTTTCTTAGAAAATATAAATGGTCCTGATTGACGCGAAATTATTTGTTCACCCAGCCCAGCAAATGGACTGTACATTCTAGAAAACATGGGTTAAATATATGCCACATTTTTGCAGGCTGACATGTGGGCCAATAGGTCGAAGCCTACGCAGGGCGTTGTCAACTTGGTCAACAAATGATTGTGTCATCCACAACCATTGGATTTATATCCAACGGCCGGCATGCACCTTCAATCTCTCGTCTTCTTCCTCCAGCGTCACCGAGACCGCCTGGTCCGGCCTTCGGTGGCTAGCGGCTCTGCTTAGCACGCATCGCTGCGAAGTGCTACCCCACCACCGGCCAGGCTATCCCTCCACCCCTGGACACCTCCTGTTATTCTCCACAGACTACAGCCCCATGCCGCAACAGAACCAGTTATAACCCTTCTCCTCCTCTCAATCTACGACTCCACTGCCGCATTTTCCCATCTCCGAGTCGTTCCCGTCCGGGGCCTCGCCGTCGTCCACCGCCTCGCTGCGTTCGGTGCGGCGTGGTCAACAAACGAGAGTCATCGGAAGAGGACTGTACGTGGAGAGCCTGACGGCTGGGACCCACGAGGTCCATGGTCGCACGCAAGGAAAGTTCCTCCTTATTAAGCTGAAAAAAAATGTTTCCTCCACCTGACAGCTGGGACCCACCGGCTGTATCTTCGCACGGAAGGAAGTGCCTCCTTGTTTTGCGAAAAAAATTATTCATCCCGTTGACAGCTGGGACCCGTCAGATTTGGTGACTGACTTGTGGGCCTACTAAGCGGACGTGTACGCACGACTTTGTCAACTTAATCAACAAATGATTCTAGCAGCTGGACCATTGGATGTTAATCCAACAGCCGTGCTCCTTCTTCAACCTCTGTTCTTGCTCCTGTCTCCTGTGGGCGGCACCGCGGCTGTGCTGCCGCGCACCCGAACCAGTGAAGTTTCCCACTCCTCTCCATCTGCGACTCCACTGCCCTGTCTTCCCCATCTCCGGGTCATTCCAGTCTGGGTGCGCTCGGCACGGTGTGGTCAACGTGGTCAACAACCGAGAGTCATCGGAAGATGACTGTACGTGAGAGGCTGACAGTGGGGACGCACCACGCCCATGGACGCATGCACGCAACGAAACGCGGCGAGGTCAACGTGGTCAATGGACGACTTCCATCGGAAGTATACTGTACGTGGAGAGTCTCAGCTGGGTCCACGGCCGGAGCAAGTAAGTGCCTCCTTATTACGCAGAAAATAATGATTCCTCCAACTGACCGCAGGGACCCACTGGACGGGCCACCGTATTTTGTGAAAAAACGTTTGCCCCCTGACTGCTGGGACCCACCTGACGGGCCACCGTATTTCACGAAAAAAACGTTCCCCCCGCTGTCAGCTCGGACCCACCGAAAGTGCCTCCTTATTATGCACAAAAAAATGAATACTCCCCCGGCTAGCTGGGACCCACCTTGGTGGGAGGCTGACTTGTGGGCCTACTAAGTTGACTGAGACGAAGGGCTTTGTCAACTTAGTCAATATGAACGATTCTAGCTCCAGTGACCGTACGATGTCCATCCAATGGCCGTAGTGCTTCTTCAACCTCTGGTCTTCTTGCTCCAGCCGCCCAAAGCAGCGCCGGTCGTGCCGCATGCTCCTGCCTCCCGTGGCCGGCTGTGCTGGCGCGGAGGCCTCACCGCCCCTACTGTTCCCACCGCTGGCCAGGCCTGCGGCGACGGCAGCCTCACACCGCAGCCGAACCAGTGAACCCTCGTACTCCTCTCCGCGCGGGCTTCCACTGCCGCGTCTTCCCCGGCTCCTCGTCGTCCCCTTCCTACGCCTCGCAGTCGTCCACCGCCGTGGTGCTCTCCACGCGGCGTGGTCAACGTGGTCAAGGAACGACTTCCATTGGAAGAGTACTGTACGTGGAGAGGCTGACGGCTGGGTCCACGGCCACATACCAGTTTTTTTTGTGATTTGCCAAGTAAGTCACTTTGTCAGGCCTGTTGGGTTGCAAATCTTTCAAGACGAGGAGAGCTTTCATTCGGCTGGCCGAGAAAATGGCCCATCAGTAATGAGAAATGGCTGTACATTTTTAAAACACATCAAACCGGCAATTAGTTTCAAATATCTTTTTTTTCATTTCGAGATTTTAAATTACATTAATTTTTATGCATGGAGAATTTGTTGGATTTTATATTGATATACATTTATTTTTAAAATCAGTTTGAATGTGAGTCAAAATTTCGGGATTAAAAACAGTTCGGACCGCACCGAAATATGCAAAATTTCGTATAATTTTTTAACCGTGGCCACAATATGGGCTGTAATGCTAACAAAAAGAATATGGGCTCCAAAAAAATCTTAATAATTAGCAAATGCGCTGTAAATTATTAGAAATAATGGCAGATGGGCCGTATGCTGTTTTCCACAGATTTGAGGCTTTCCTAAAAAAAGGTTGACGCACAAGCAGTGACTGTTGGATGGCCATCCAACGGCCGTCGTGCTTCTTTAATCTCTGCTCTTCCTGCTCCACTCGCTCAAACAAGCGCCGGCGGGACTGCCTGCTCCCTCCTCCCCGCGGCCGGCTCTGCTGCCGCGCAGGCCTCACCGCCCACCGTACTCCCATCGCTGGCCTAGCCATCCCTCTACTCACCCACATCTGCTGTTATTCTCCGACCACGGCAGACGAACCAGTAAACCCTCGTACAGTCGTACTCCCCTCCGCGTGGGAAACAACTGCCGAGTCTTCCCTGCCTCCGTGTCGTTCCCTTCCTAGGCCTCGCCGTCATCCACCGCCCTGGTGCTCTCGGCGCGGCCTGGTCAACATGGTCAACGACCGACATGCATCTGAAGTGGACTGTACGTGGAGAGTCCGACAGCTGGGTCCACGGCCGCACGCAAGGAAATGCCTCCTTATTACGCGCAAAATAATGATTCCTCTAACTGACATCAGGGACCCACCGAAAGGGCCTCTGTATTTCGCGAAAAAAACGTTACCGCCGCTGACAGCTCAGACCCACCAGCTATATCTTCGCACGCAAGGAAGTGCCTCCTTATTACGCACAATAAAAATGAATACTCCCCCTGCTAGCTGGGACCCACCATGGTGGGGGCTGACTTGTGGGCCTACTAAGTTGACTGGGACGGGGGCCTTTGTCAACTTTAGTCAATATGAATGATTCTAGCTCCAATGACCGTACGATGTCCATCCAACGGCCGTAGTGCTTCTTCAACCTCTGGTCTTCTTGCTCTAGCCGCTCAAAGCAGTGCCGGTCATGCCGCATGCTCCTGCCACCCGTGGCCGGCTGTGCTGCCGCGGAGGCCTCACCACCCCCAACTATTCCCACCACTGGCCAGGCCCTGCGGCGACGGCAGCCACACACCGCAGCCGAACCAGTGAACCCTCGTACTCCTCTCCGCGTGGGCTTCCACTGCCGCGTCTTCCCCGGCTCCGCGTCGTCCCCTTCCTAGGCCTCGCCGTCGTCCACTGCCGTGGTGCTCTCGGCGCGGCGTGGTCAACGTGGTCAAGGAACGACTTTCATCGGAAGAGTAGTGTACGTGGAGAGGCTGACAGCTTGGTCCACGGCCACAGCCCAGTTTTTATTTATTTGCCAAGTAAGTCGCTTTGTCAGGCCTGTTGGGCTACAAATCTTTCAAGACGAGGAGAGCTTTCATTCGGCTGGCCGAGAAAATGGCCCATCAGTATGAGAAATGGGTTGTACATTTTTAAAACACATCAAACCGGCAATTAGTTTCAAATATCTTTTTTTTCATTTTGAGATTTTAAATTACATTAATTTTTATGCGTGGAGAATTTGTTGGATTTTATATTGATATACATTTATTTTTAAAATCAGTTTGAATGTGAGTCGAAATTTCGGGATTAAAAACAGTTCGGACCGCACCGATATATGCAAAATTTCGTATAATTTTTTAACCGTGGCCACAATATGGGCTGTAATGCTAACAAAAAGAATATGGGCTCCAAAAAAACCTTAATAATTAGCAAATGGGCTGTAAATTATTAGAAATAATGGCAGATGGGCTGTATGCTGTTTTCCAAAGATTTGAGGCTTTCCTAGAAAAAGGTTGACGCACAAGCAGTGACTGTTGGATGGCCATCCAACGGCCGTCGTGCTTCTTCAATCTCTGCTCTTCCTGCTCCACCCGCTCAAACAAGCGCCGGCGGGACTGCCTGCTCCCTCCTCCCCGCGGCCGGCTCTGCTGCCGCGCAGGCCTCACCGCCCCACCGTACTCCCATCGCTGGCCTAGCCATCCCTCTACTCACCCACACCTGATGTTATTCTCCAGCGACGGCAGACGAACCAGTAAACCCTCGTACAGTCGTACTCCCCTCCGCGTGGGAAACAACTGCCGAGTCTTCCCTGCCTCCGTGTCGTTCCCTTCCTAGGCCTCACCGTCGTCCACCGCCCTGGTGCTCTCGGCGCGGCCTGGTCAACGTGGTCAACGACCGACATGCATCTGAAGTGGACTGTACGTGGAGAGGCCGACAATTGGGTCCACGGCCGCACGCAAGGAAATGCCTCCTTATTACGCGCAAAATAATGATTCCTCCACCTGACATCAGGGACCCACCGAAAGGGCCTCTGTATTTCGCGAAAAAATGTTACCGCCGCTGACAGCTCGGACCCACCAGCTATATCTTCGCACGCAAGGAAGTGCCTCCTTATTACGCACAAAAAAATGAATACTCCCCCTGCTAGCTGGGACCCACCATGGTGGGAGGCTGACTGTGGGCCTACTAAGTTGACTGGGACGGGGGCCTTTGTCAAGTTTAGTCAATATGAACGATTCTAGTTCCAGTGACCGTACGATGTCCATCCAACGGCCGTAGTGCTTCTTCAACCTCTGGTCTTCTTGCTCCAGCCGCCCAAAGCAGCGCTGGTCGTGCCGCATGCCCCTCCCTCCCGTGGCCGGCTGTGCTGCCGCGGAGGCCTCACCGCCCCCTACTATTCCCACCGCTGGCCAGGCCCTGCGGCGACGGCAGCCTCACACCGCAGCCGAACCAGTGAACCCTCGTACTCCACTCCGCGCGGGCTTCCACTGCCGCGTCTTCCCCGGCTCCCCGTCGTCCCCTTCCTAGGCCTTGACATCATCCACCGCCCTGGTGCTCTCGGTGCGGCGTGGTCAACATGGTCAAGGAACGACTTCCATCGGACGTGGACTGTACGTGGCGAGGCTGACAGCTGGGTCCACGGCCGCAGCAAGGAAGTGCCTCCTTATTACGCGAAAAATAATGATTCCTCCACCTGACAGCTGGTACCCACCGGACGGGCCACTGTATTTTGCAAAAAAACGTTTCCCCCTAACTGTTGGGACCCACCAGCTACATCTTCGCACGCAAGGAAGTGCGTCTGGGCAAAAAAAAACGATTCGCCCCCCTGACTGCTGGGACCCACCAGCTACATTTTCGCAGGCAAGGAAGTGCCTGACAGTCGGGACCCACCTGGTTGAAGCGTACGTAGCATTGTCATTCTGGTCGCGAACGTGTACATACATACTGGTCGATGTAGAGGCGCTCACGTGTCGTAGTAGAGGCGCGCACGTAGCATGTACACGTACGTACAGTGGCCAGTGTGCAAGAAAGAAAATACGGCCACGTATGTACATACGGGCAGGGTCTCGAACGCCTACTCGCGCATACGTATGGCCAGGGCTCGTGTACATGGGTGGGTCGGAATAGAGAAACAGCGTCGTTGTCGTGTTCATGGGGAGCCAACCGGCTGGGTCGGAACGGAATGCGTCGTCATGTTCATCGGGAGGGCTTGGACAGAACAGCCGATGGAAACGAGGGCTGGCGTACCGCAGAACGGAGGAAACGGCCTTGTGTTCGACCGGCCACGTTTGAAACGGGATCCTGTTCATCGGGAGGGGTCTGGCGTACCGCAAAATGGAGGAAACGGACCTCCTACGGTCGAAACGGGGGTCCTGTTGATCGGGAGGGGTGTGGCGTACCGCAAAACGGAGGAAACGGACTTGTGTTGGAGCGCTACGGTCGAAATGGGGGTCCTGTTCATCGGGAGGGGTGTGGCGTACCGCAAAACGGGACTCCACGGGACACTGTTCATCTCCACCGTCGACCCCCTCCCGCCTCCACGCGCTACTGTTCATCCACCATCGACCTCCTCCAGCCTCCACCTGCGGCTGTTCATCCACGGGCTCCTGTTCATCCAGCCTCCACCACGCGCTACTCCACCGGCTACTGTTCAACCAGCCCTCTCCACGGGCTCCTGTTCAACCACCCCTCCACGGGCTACTGTTCATCCAGCCCTCCACCGTCTACTGTTCATTCTGCCCTCCACCGTCTACTATTCATTCTGCCCTCCATGGGGTGGTCCTGTTCATCTTGCCCTCCACGGGGTCCTGTTCTTCCAGCCCCAACCAGCTCGATCGATCGGGGTCCTGTTCATCCAGAGGCAACACCACGGGGTCCTGTTCATCCACCCCCACCGGGAACTGTTCATCCAAACCCCCCAGCAATGCTCACTGTTCATCCAGAGGCAGCATCGATCGGCTTCAGTTAGCAGCAGTAGCGAAGGAATCGCTCGATCGGGTTCAGTTAACAGCCATCGATCGATCGCTCGGGTTCAGTAACGCGTAGCCTGCAGTGCAATCACTCGGGTTCAGTTAGAGCCCAACGCCTCGCTCGGGTTCAGTTAGAGCCAACGCCTCGCACACACACGCGTACGTGTACGAGAGAAACGCGCATCGCTCGACCCTCGACCTCCCACCGTAACCGGGAACTCCCCGAAATTTTCCTCGCCCTCGCTTCTACCATGGTTTCTTCCGTCATGGACGGCCCAAAGAATGTCATGCAGCTGCGTCTCCGGCCCGCCCAGGATGAAAAGCCCATTTTCTGTCATGATTTTTTGTCATAGAAGTAGGAGCCCACCACATCTATGATGATACCGGGTTTTGTCACAATTATCGTCATAGAAGTGTCATATGTATGACAAAAAAATGTTTCGTTCGGCCCAAAATGTCACGGATGTGTCTTTTTTTTGTAGTGCTTGCGCAAGGGGGAGGTCTCCCCCATCCCCTCGGGGGTCGCCTCCGAGTCGCGCTCCTCGTCTTCCTCTTCTTCCTCCCCCCTGCGGGAGTCGTCAGAAGACACGTCCACCGGCGCCGTCGCCTTCGGGACCACAAGGGGCGCCGGCGGCACTAGGCCACGCTCGTCGAAGGTGGGCATGGCAGCCACAACCTATGCCCCGTCCTTGCGACGGAACAAGGGAACGATGGCGCTCGATGGATACTCTTGGTCATCCCCGACCAAGAGGCGGAGAGCTACAGCCAGCTCATCATCAGACAAGGCTCCCGGACTCAGACGAAGCTTGTCTTCTTCGCCCCCAAGCATCCACAAGGGGCGCGAGCGCGCCTGGAGCGGAGCCACCTGCAGCATCAGGACCTCCCTCAGGAGCACGGCCCCCGTCAGCTTCGCCGCCTTCGCGTTGCCCGACTTCAGGTCGGCGTTCATCTTCTCCAGCACCGACGTCGCCTGGTCATCAGTGAGCTTCGCGCGAGACCACCCCACGTCCGACTGGGGCATCTCCGTCGGCAGCCTCAAGCGTGGGTGGACGCACTTGGCGTCCATCATGACCCACTTGTTCCTGAAGCTATCAGCCTTCTTCCCAGCCTTCGAGATCGCATTGGCCTTGCCGGCCGCGATGATGTTGGCGCACCCGGAGGTACGACCATCGTTGATACGGAGGAAGAAGAAGTGGCACAGCAGAGCCACGGACGACATCACACCGACATACGCCTCACAGTAGAAAGCGAAGATCAACAAGAGAAGGATGGAGTTGGGATGGATGTGAAGGGCCTGTAACCTGTAATGGCGGAGGATGGCGTAGAAGAAGTCGGAGAAAGGGGGAACCAGGCCCGCGACGATGCTGCTCATAAAGAAGGGGTAGAAGGTGCTCCCCTGGGCCTCCGGCTCCGCGGAGCCGGCCCGAAGCTCGGTCTTCCCCTTCTCGTTGCTCTCCCCCACCATCAGCAGGCGCGTGGCGGCGAGGTTCTTCTCTGAGACGTTGGGCGCGTCCAGAGCCGGCTCGTACCAAGCAGGCGGCGCAGCAACCTTGGCCTTGCGGGCGCCATTGGTCGGAAGCTCGGAAGGGGATTGAAGCAGATCTGGGGATTTCGGAAGCAAGGAGCGAGAAAGGGGATCTGGAGCAAGGCGAAGGAAAGCAATGAAGGCAAGCGTAGCCCGCACCAGCCTTTTGTCAGTTGGGCAGTTGCCGAGGCAGCGTGGGGATGCGGAGACGCCCACGTCCAATCGGTCGCCACGCGTCGACCAAGGGCGCATGCTGTTGGGGCCGGCGGCGCTCGCACTTGCCCTTTGGCTTCGCCGCGAAGCCAAGTCCGAGCGTGCCTTGGGCCCGGGGGCTACTGTCGGCGTCCTGGGAACGGGGGTCCCCAGACTTGCCTGCCTGCGGCTCACGGCGTGGCTCCACCGGCGGCCCCGTACGGCCCATCTTCACCAGCAAACACTCAAGACCCTCACGAGGGGCCAAGCCTCGCGAGGCGGACGACACAAGACCACCTCGGGGGCTGCCTCACCAGGCTGGCTCGCGAGGGGCGGAGAGATCAAGGCAAGGGACACCTCGCGAGGTTCCCGTGACGCAAGCCATGACGACCGGAGTCAGGCGAGCGCGAGCATGGGCAGTGTCCTCGTTTCCTCTTTGGTGCTAAACGGGCAAGCGCAGGCGAGGAGTCCCGAGGTATCAGGTAAAGGTTTCCATATCGGTGCAACGAGACCAAGACCAGCAGGACGGCAGGACGGAGGTCACTGTGGAGCCCAAGACGGCGTCACCGCCAGAGCCTTTCGCAGGCGAAGACCACCTTTAGTCAAGATAACCTGTACTAGTTGTCTCCCTTCGAATTCGGCCGTTGTTGGCTCCCTTCCCGCTCAATATTTGGGGAGAGGACCAGGGCCTATATAAATAGGGCTAGCCACCACCATAGAGGGGAGGAATCATTGAGCTCTCCCTCAACCACACAAGCTCACCAAGCACAAGAACACCTCCCCTCAGGAGGCTGCTCTTCCCATTGTACTGTTCATCCTCAGCCCGAGAGGCAATCAACCACACCACACAGGAGTAGGGTATTACACCACAACCGAACCAGTATAAATCTCGTGTCCCTTGCGTTGCGGGTTTGTTGAGCTAGGCCTTGAGATCGCGGTGAGGCTGAGGGTGTGATTATGTAGGGGGAGATCTTCGTGCGCAGCCCAGTGTTCGAACCTCAAGGGTTTTGCCGGAACCTGAAATACGACACTGACTAGCTATCTAATATGCGTGCTCTGTACATCTAACATGTTTGGTTAGATACTAACTGGTTCCAGCCGATTTACTTCATTTTGTATGCCATCAATACTACCTTATACTCCCCCCGTTCCTAAATATTTGTCTTTTTAGATATTTCAAATGGACTATCACATACGGATGTATATAGACATATTTTAGAGTGTAGATATTCACTCATTTTGCTCCGTATGTAGTCACTTGTTGAAATCTCTAGAAAGAAAAATATTTAGGAACGGAGGGAGTACTAGAGAAATAGCAAAACAAGTGATAATTCAATCCTTGCCCACCCTAGTCTTACATAGCTGATAGGTTCGGCGTGTTAACAATCTTAAGTTCTTAACAGAAAGAGAAGGTGATAACTGTGTTAGTTTTGCCGGATTGCCCGAACGTTGTTTTCTATATAACTACCACACTATCTTGCAATTCTTTTAGGGAATTGTAGTCTGATGTATAAATACAAAACTGTTGTTTGCTACATAACTACCATATCATCTTCAATTCTTCTAGAGAATTTTAGTTTGCTGTATAAATGCAGCGTTGTCTTGCAAGCAGTCAATTTAACGTCATTATGTGGCTATAATGCCAGGGGCTAGGTGTGGGATCGTTTTCCCAAAAAAAGTCTATTCACTTCACATGGCTGTGAACTGTAGGTTTCTTGTATTATTGAATTATTTTGACACATCAATGCCATGTCTTTCTTCATTTGTTCTGAACAGGCTCAGAAGAATATTTTTCAGATCGTCAAGACAGTTGGGGCTTCTGATGGGCTGAGAGGTTAGCAGCCCCTGTGCTTTTTAGTGGAAAGAGATTGAAAATCTTGGAGCACTGTATTTCACTCCCCCGAAAATCTTCATGATGCTGCTTAAAATTTATGATTATTTATAAGTATGTTACTAGGACTTAGAGGGCAGAAACATATTTTTACACACTGACTACATTGGGTTCTCAATAATATTGTTCTTTGTCATTTTTAGTGTCACGAATGGGGTCTTTGCAAATTCAAACATGGCATGTTCATCTGTTTTGCCACTCATGTAATGTTGTACCAGTAAATTGCCCTTTTCATTGGATCGATGTGCTGCTTTATCGTCACCCCATGAACTTTTTAATACTCATTCCAGGAGATACACCTGTATCATTTATCTATGTGCCTTGTGAAGTTACAAAGCAACAGGTGCAAGTACTACAATGTCATGTGTTTTTGTTGAATCTATATTGGTTAATGAAGACGTGCATTGCGTGTGCATGTTTACTAGTAAGGTAAAATAACTTTTTTTTTATTTCATAGAAGGATATATGGAAGATTTAAGATTCTTATTCGTTGAAGTTTGGTTAATTTCATTTGCTATTGAGAAGAAGTGAAATTGGTCGAGCCCAACACCAAAATATTGTCCTTTGTACTTTTTCAATTGATTAGTGCAACTAAGGCGATGATTGGATTGTCTTTTCTCACTGCTAAACCCCTGTAAAATTTACATGCCTTCCATTGTCGTTTTCTTTTTCAGATGAAAATCGTGTGTGGCTGGTAATTTACACATGTATATTATATACGGATGTATAATTATACACCGATTCCAAGCGGGGTGTAACTATGTCAATGAACCTGACTGGATGTTATTTGCTTGAGATAGAGTTAGGTTTAGTCCAGATCATAATGTATCCTTGTTAGGAATTGTTAGGCCTGCTCAGTATAAACCTGAGCCTATTCTGGCTTACTTTGTGTTCAAACTCTTTATTTATCATCGAATTATCTTCTTTGTTTTCAGGAACATGTTCTTACAGGTGGCCATGGTCTGTTGTTAATGGACACGCTAACCTGTTATTCAGTCTCTTGCTCAAGGTCGTGATGAGTGGTGTAGATACTTTGCATGACCAACACAAGGTGTTGACATCCGTTTTAATCAGAGAGTAGATAGTTGGCCTGACCAATAGTTTTTTGAGAATCATCAGGGGGGAGCTCCCCCACCTGAATATATTGCTCAAAGGCCTGTCGTGACAGTGAGTACAGAATTACATAGGCACGGTGCAACGTGCAGAGAGGTAGGAGCGCCACAAGAAGGCGTCCTCCTTGTCTTATGTATGCACAAGACGATGAGACCAGAGATCCAAAGCAGAAATAAGGTTCCTAAGGGTTATTATAGAATTTTTATCGACCAATCAAAAGACCATGTCAGATGTATGTGTAATTGAAAAAGAATCTGATGTGTACAGATTCCTAAGGCCTGTCCTAAGGCCTGAACAATAGTAGCAAATAATTGTCCAGATCAACTACGCCTGTACATGCTGATTTAGTTATTCTTTTAGCTATAGTTTACTTCTTAAATGGTTAGCTCTAAATTGACCATGAGTCTGATGTATGTGTAATTGAAAAAGAATCTGATGTGTACATTGCATTTTGGCTGCAATTTATAAATTTGAATTTGGCTCGGAATTTAATTACTTGAATTATGGCAGATATGAACTTAAATTCGAATTGCATATTATATATGGCAAATATATCAATATAATATATCTTGGACCCCACCATCTTTCCCTAGAGCCAAACGTTCTTGTAGGTAAATCACCTTTCCACGCTGGACAAACAGCTGAGATGAACTCTTTCCCTAGCGCTTGGGGCCCTAGGTAAAGAAATGGTTCCCTAGAGCTTGGCAAGTGCGCCCTAGGGAAAGACCTCTTTACCGACTATACTTTACCTAAGGTTGTTTACCTAGGGCAAGCTCTAGGTAAAGTCTTTACCTATGGTTTTTAGCATTTCCCCTACGGTATATGGCTCTAGGTAAAATCGTAGTTTCTAGTAGTGCAACCGTCCATTGCCGAGCAGACGACCTCCATTGCGCTCGCAGCAACCGGCACTTCTTCAGCCTACTCGGCACCATCGCAGTAGTGTCACCGCCGCCTAGCCGTCACAACATCGCCAGAGAAGATGCACCTCCAGCACAACATCACCGGAGAAGCCACACCACCGTCGTTGCATCGCCGAGCAGTCGGGCCACCGTCGTGCTTGTAGGAGCCGGCTCGCTGCCATCGCAGCAGCATCGTCGCAGCTAGGACACCGTCGGAGCATCCGTCCCAAGATCGCTGGAGAAGCCGCGCCACGGTCGCAGCATCTCCGAGCAGTCCGCGCAGTCGTCGCGCTGGCAGCAGCCGGCGTTGCTACAGTGCTTCCAGCAGCGACATCTTGCATCATGGTGGCCCGACTTGCAACACTAGTCAGATTCGTGTTCTGGCGCCGGTGAGCTTCCTTTGTACCAGGTTGCCCCGAACCAAAAGCACATGCAAGAAGATTGTAAGAACAATGGACGAAGCCGCCACGTTGAAGCGGGAGCGTGGTGGCCAGAGCAGCTGGAGTCGCATAGCTCACAACATCGCCGGAGTCCAGCTTGTGGTGGCCGAGCTACCGGAGTTGAGGCAGAAAGCATGGATGAGATCCATAAGAGAAGGTTGAAGGGGAGTGGAGTTCTACGGGATTAGGAGAAGAGTCAATTACGTTGGTGGTGCCCGCAAAAAGAATTACGTTGGTGGTGCTAGAACTTGGCGTAAACGGTCACTTTGGTGCTAGAAGTTGCGGTGTACATCAAAGTGGTGCAAAAACTTGGCTCGGACGATCGCAGCAGCATCACCGCAGCTAGGACACTGTCGTAGCATCCGTCGCAAGATCGCCGAAGAAGCCGTGCCATGGTCGCAGCATCTCCGAGCAGTCCACGCAGTCGTCGCGCTGACAGCAGCTGGCGCTACTGCAGTGCTTCCAGCAGCGACATCTTGCATCATGGTGGCCCGACTTGCAACACCAGTCAGATTCGGGTTCCGGCGCCGGTGAGCTTCCTTTGTACCAGGGTCGCCCCGAACCAAAAGCAAATGCAAGAAGACTGTAAGAACAACGGACGAAGCCGCCATGTTGAAGCGGGAGCGCGGTGGCCAGAGCAGTTGGAGTTGCATAGCTCACAACATTGCCGGAGTCCAGCTTGTGGTGGCCGAGCTACCGGAGTTGAGGTAGAAAGCATGGATGAGATCCATAAGAGAAGGTTGCAGGGGACTGGAGTTCAACAGGATTAGGAGAAGAGTCAATTACGTTGGTGGTGCCCGCAAAAAAAATTACGTTGGTGGTGCTAGAACTAGGCGTAAACGGTCACTTTGGTGCTAGAAGTTGTGGTGTACATCCAAGTGATGCAAAAACTTGGCTCGGACGTGCAAATACAGTGTTAACCGCGGTGGTATACGGATTCTGCGCTGACTAGGCGTGTGGGTCCCACTGTCAGCCACTGGACCTGAGAGAGGAGGCATGTGGTTTGATTTTTTTCGAAAACCCCTCGGAATATATCCTTTTGTAAAAAAGTATATATCAACATGTCATTTTACATCTTTAATCAACAGGCCCGCTGGTCAAAATAAACAGGAAAAAGCAACATCAA
>NC_057799.1:321225363-321255483 GCF_018294505.1 Triticum aestivum
TACACCCATGTACTATATAAAATATTTAGTTAATACAGAAATTTAAAAATGTATATTAAATAAAAATGTTCATGTGTTATTTTCAAAACATTGGTACATTTATTTTAAAAACTACCAAGCATACAAACCAAATACCTTATTTTTTAAAACAAGTCGTGTATTATTTCAATACACACTGGTATATTGAAAATATTTATGAATTGTAAAAATGCATAAAAGATTTAAAATGATACAATTTATTTTAAAATTACATTTTTGAAATATTATTTTTATTATAAAAATATTTCAATAATTATAAGAACATTTGTATAATTCAATTTTTATAATTAAAAATATTCATAATTTAAATTTTAAACTTTTGATATGGATATTCAGTCGTGTATAATATTCAAAATATATATTGGTGTCGAATATAAGTCATGAGTAGAAAATATAGACATGTGAATAATTAAAGATATTAAGTAAATGTTTGTATTCATCATTTTAAAATTTAAATATAAGCCATGAGTGTATACTTTTTTGTATTCATTAAACATTGTATCTAATATACATTTTAATATCCGTATTAACTAAATATTTTATATATACATGGGTTCGATCAATAACAGAAAAAGATTACGGGCAAGTTTCGTTTTGGTAGCCTGTGGTTGCGCGTTCGAAACCTGCCCGTAATCTTTTTCTATTAATATTTACAGGTGGGACCTACTATGGTTTTTTAATTAAAATAATATTTTTTGTTGAGGGGGTTTCCGGAAAAAAACATTCTTTCTGGTTCATGAAGGAAATATGCCCTAGAGGCAATAATAAAGTATTATATATTTCCTTATATCATGATAAATATTTATTATTCATGCTAGAATTGTATTAACCAGGAAACATAATACATGTGTGAATACATAGACAAACAGAGTGTCACTAGTATGCCTCTACTTGACTAGCTCGTTAATCAAAGATGGTTATGTTTCCTAGCCATAGACATAAGTTGTCATTTGATTAACGAGATCACCTCATTAGGAGAATGACGTGATTGACTTGACCCATTCCGTTAGCTTAGCACTCGATCGTTTAGTATGTTGCTATTGCTTTCTTCATGACTTATACATGTTCCTATGACTATGAGATTATGCAACTCCCGTTTACCGGAGGAACACTTTGTGTGCTACCAAACGTCACAACGTAAATGGGTGATTATAAAGGTGCTCTACAGGTGTCTCCAAAGGTACTTGTTGGGTTGGCGTATTTCGAGATTAGGATTTTTCACTCCGATTGTCGGAAAGGTATCTCTGGGCCCACTCGGTAATGCACATCACTATAAGCCTTGCAAGCATTGTGACTAATAAGTTAGTTGCGGGATGATGTGTTACGGAACGAGTAAAGAGACTTGCCGGTAACAAGATTGAACTAGGTATCGAGATACCGACGATCGAATCTCGGGCAAGTAACATACCGATGACAAAGGGAACAACGTATGTTGTTATGCAGTCTGACCGATAAAGATCTTCGTAGAATATGTGGGAGCCAATATGGGCATCCAGGTCCCGCTATTGGTTATTGACCGGAGACGTGTCTCGGTCATGTCTACATAGTTCTCGAACCCGTAGGGTCCGCACGCTTAACGTTACGATGACAGTTTTATTGAGTTTTGATGTACCGAAGGAGTTCGGAGTCCCGGATGAGATCAGGGATATGACTAGGAGTCTCGAAATGGTCGAGACGTAAAGATCGATATATTGGACGACTATATTCGGACTTCGGAAAGGTTCCGAGTGATTCGGGTATTTTTCGGAGTACCGGAGAGTTACGGGAATACGTATTGGGCCTTATTGGGCCATACGGGAAAGAAGGAAAAGGGCCTCAAGGGTGGCCGCACCCCTCCCCTTGGTCTGGTCCGAATTGGACTAGGGAAGGGGGGCGCCCCCTTCCTTCCTTCTCTTTTTCCCTTCCTCTTTTCCTATTCCATATGGGAGGTGGAATCCTACTAGGACTAGGGAGTCCTAGTAGGACTCCACACTTGGTGCGCCCCCTCCTAGGGCCGGCCTCCTCCTCCCTTGCTCCTTTATATACGGGGGCAGGGGGCACCCCATAGACACAACAATTGATCCTTGAGATCTCTTAGCCGTGTGCGGTGCCCCCCTCCACCATATTACACCTCGATAATACCGTTGCGGAGCTTAGGCGAAGCCCTGCGTCGGTGGAACATCATCATCGTCACCACGCCGTCGTGCTGACGAAACTCTCCCTCAACACTCGGCTGGATCGGAGTTCGAGGGACGTCATCGAGCTGAACCTGTGTAGAACTCGGAGGTGCCGTACGTTCTGTACTTGATCGGTCGGATCGTGAAGACGTACGACTACATCAACCGCGTTGTGATAACGCTTCCGCTGTCGGTCTACGAGGGTACGTGGACAACACTCTCCCCTCTCGTTGCTATGCATCACCATGATCTTGCGTGTGCGTAGGAATTTTTTTGAAATTACTACGTTCCCCAACAGTGGCATCCGAGCCTGGTTTTATGCGTTGATGCTATGCACGAGTAGAACACAAGTGAGTTGTGGACGATATAAGTCATACTGCTTACCAGCATGTCATACTTTGGTTCAGCGGTATTGTGAGATGAAGCGGCCCGGACCGACATTACGCGTACGCTTACACGAGACTGGTTTCACCGTTCGGAGCACTCGTTGCTTAAAGGTGACTGGCGGGTGTCTGTCTCTCTCACTTTAGTTGAACCGAGTGTGGCTACGCCCGGTCCTTGCGAAGGTTAAAACAGCACCAACTTGACAAACTATCGTTGTGGTTTTGATGCGTAGGTAAGAACGGTTCTTGCTAAGCCCGTAGCAGCCACGTAAAACTTGCAACAACAAAGTAGAGGACGTCTAACTTGTTTTTGCAGGGCATGTTGTGATGTGATATGGTCAAGACATGATGTGATATAATGTGTTGTATGAGATGATCATGTTTTGTAACCGAGTTATCGGCAACTGGCAGGAGCCATATGGTTGTCGCTTTATTGTATGAGATGCAATCGCCATGTAATAGTTTTACTTTATCACTAAGCGGTAGCGATAGTCGTAAAAGCAATAAGTTGGCGAGACGACAACGATGCTACGATGGAGATCAAGGTGTCGCGCCGGTGACGATGGTGATCATGACGGTGCTTCGGAGATGGAGATCACAAGCACGGTGCTTCGTAGATGGAGATCACAAGCACAAGATGATGATGGCCATATCATATCACTTATATTGATTGCATGTGATGTTAATCCTTTATGCATCTTATCTTGCTTTGATTGACGGTAGCATTATAAGATGATCTCTCACTAAAAATTTCAAGATAAAAGTGTTCTCCCTGAGTATGCACCGTTGCAAAAGTTCTTCGTGCTGAGACACCACGTGTTAATCGGGTGTGATAGGCTCTACGTTCAAATACAATGGGTGCAAAACAGTTGCACACACGAAATACTCAGGTTAAACTTGACGAGCCTAGCATATACAGATATGGCCTCGGAACACAGAGACCGAAAGGTCGAGCGTGAATCATATAGTAGATATGATCAACATAGTGATGTTCACCATTGAAACTACTCCATCTCACGTGTTAATCGGACATGGTTTAGTTGCTTTGGATCACGTAATCACTTAGATGATTAGAGAGATGTCTATCTAAGTGGGAGTTCTTAAGTAATATGATTAATTGAACTTAAATTTATCATGAACTTAGTCCTGATAGTATTTTGCAAATTATGTTGTAGATCAATAGCTCGCGTTGTTGCTTCCCTGTATTTATTTTTTGTTCCTAGAGAAAAATTATGTTGAAAGATGTTAGTAGCAAAGATGCGGATTGGATCCGTGATCTGAGGATTATCCTCATTGATGCACAGAAAAATTATGTCCTTGATGCACCGCTAGGTGACAGATCTATTGCAGGAGCAGATGCAGACGTTATGAACGTTTGGCTAGCTCAATATGATGACTACTTGATAGTTTAGTGCACCATGCTTAACGGCTTAGAATCGGGACTTCAAAGACGTTTTGAACGTCATGGACCATATGAGATGTTCCAGGAGTTGAAGTTAATATTTCAAGCAAATACCCGAGTTGAGAGATATGAAATCTCCAACAAGTTCTATAGCAAAAAGATGGAGGAGAATCGCTCAACTAGTGAGCATGTGCTCAGATTGTCTGGGTACTACAATCGCTTGAATCAAGTGGGAGTTTATCTTCCAGATAAAATAGTGATTGACAGAATTCTCTAGTCACCATCACCAAGTTAGTAGAACTTCGTGATGAACTATGGTATGCAAGGGATGACGAAAGTAATTCCCGAGCTCTTCGTGATGCTGAAATGGACGAAGGTAGAAATCAAGAAAAACATCAAGTGTTGATGGTTGACGAGACCACTTCAAGTGTTGATGGTTGACGAGACCGCTAGTTTCAAGAAAAGGGCAAAGGGAAAAAGGGGAACTTCAAAAAGAACGGCAAGCAAGTTGCTGCTCAAGTGAAGAAGCCTAAGTCTAGTCCTAAGCCTGAGACTAAGTGCTTCTACTGCAAAGGGACTGGTCACTGGAAGCGGAACTACCCCAACTATTTTGTGGATAAGAAGGATGGCAAAGTGAACAAAGGTATATTTGATATACAGATTATTGATGTGTACTTTACTAGTGTTTATAGCAACCCCTCGGTAATTGATACTGGTTCAGTTGCTAAGAGTAGTAACTCGAAACGGGAGTTGCAGAATAAACAGAGACTAGTAAAAGTGAACAAAGGTATATTTGATATACAGATTATTGATGTGTACTTTACTAGTGTTTATAGCAACCCCTTGGTAATTGATACTGGTTCAGTTGCTAAAGAGTAGTAACTCGAAAACGGGAGTTGCAGAATAAACAGAGACTAGTAAAAGGCGAGGTGACGATGTGTGTTGGAAGTAGTTCCAAGATTGATATGATCATCATCGCACACTCCCTGTACTTTCGGGATTAGTGTTGAAACTAAATAAGTGTTATTTGGTGTTTGCATTGAGCATGAATATGATCTGATCATGTTTATTGCAATACGGTTATTCATTTAAGTTAGAGAACAATTGTTGTTCTGTTTACATGAATAAAACCTTTATGGTCATACACACCAACGAAAATGGTTTGTTGGATCTCGATCGTAGTGATACACATATTCATAATATTGAAGCCAAAAGATGCAAAGTTAATAATGATAGTGCAACTTATTTGTGGTACTGCCGTTTAGGTCATATTGGTGTAAAGCGCATGAAGAAACTCCATACTGATGGGATTTTGGAATCACTTGATTATGAATCACTTGATGCTTGCGAACCATGCCTCATGGGCAAGATGACTAAAACGCCGTTCTCCGGAACTATGGAGAGAGCAACAGATTTGTTGGAAATCATACATACAGATGTATGTGGTCCGATGAATATTGAGGCTCGTAGCAGGTATCATTATTTTCTGACCTTCACAGATGATTTGAGCAGATATGGGTATATCTACTTGATGAAACACAAAGTCTGAAACATTTGAAAAGTTCAAAGAATTTCAGAGTGAAGTGGAGAATCATCATAACAAGAAAATAAAAGTTTCTACGATATGATCGCAGAGGTAAAATATTTGAGTTACGAGTTTGGCCTTCAGTTAAAACAATGTGAAATAGTTTCACTACTCACGCCACCTGGAACACCACAGTGTAATGGTGTGTCCGAACGTCATAACCGTACTTTATTGGATATAGTGCAATCTATGATGTCTCTTACCAATTTACCACTATCGTTTTGGGTTATGCATTAGAGACAGCTACATTCACGTTAAATAGGGCACCATCAAAATCCGTTGAGATGACGCCTTATGAACTGTGGTTTGGCAAGAAACCAAAGTTGTCGTTTCTTAAAATTTTGGGGTTGCGATGCTTATGTGAAAAAATTTCATCCTGATAAGCTCAAACCCAAATCGGAGAAATGTGTCTTCATAGGATACCCAAAGGAGACAGTTGGGTACACCTTCTATCACAGATCCGAAGGCAAGACATTCGTTGCTAAGTATGGATCCTTTCTAGAGAAGGAGTTTCTCTCGAAAGATGTGAGTGGGAGGAAAGTAGAACTTGATGAGGTAACTGTACCTGCTCCCTTATTGGATCACAGAAATCTGTTCCTGTGACTTCTACACCAATTAGTGAGGAAGTTAATGGTGATGATCATGTAACTTCAGATCAAGTTACTACCAAACCTCGTAGGTAAACCAGAGTAAGATCCGCACCAGAGTGGTACGGTAATCCTGTTCTGGAGGTTATGTTACTAGACCATAACGAACCTACGAACTATGAAGAAGCGATGGTGAGCCCAGATTCCGCAAAATGGCTTGAGGCCATGAAATCTGAGATGAGATCCATGTATGAAGAAAAGTATGGACTTTGGTTGACTTGCCCGATGATCGGCAAGCAATTGAGAATAAATGGATCGTCAAGAGGAAGACGGACGCTGATAGTAGTGTTACTATCTACAAAGCTAGAATTGTCGCAAAAAGGTTTTTTCGACAAGTTCAAGGTGTTGACTACGATGAGAGTTTCTCACTCGTATCTATGCTTAAGTCTGTCTGAATCATGTTAGCAATTGCCGCATTTTATGAAATATGGCAAATGGATAAACAAAACTACATTCCTTAATGGATTTATTAAAGAAGAGTTGTATATGATGCAACCAGAAGGTTTTGTCAATCCTAAAGGTGCTAACAAAATATGCAAGCTCCAGCGATCCATCTATGGACTGGTGCAAGCATCTCGGAGTTGGAATATACGCTTTGATAAGTTGATCAAAGGATATAGTTTTATACAGACTTGCGGTGAAGCCTGTATTTACAAGAAAGTGAGTGGGAGCACTACAGCATTTCTGATAAGTATATGTGAATGACATATTGTTGATCGGAAATAATGTAGAATTATTCTGCAAAGCATAAAGGAGTGTTTGAAAGGAGTTTTTCAAAGAAAGACTTCGGTGAAGCTGCTACATATTGAGCATCAAGATCTATAGAGATAGATCAAGACGCTTGATAAAGTTTTCAATGAGTACATGCCTTAACAAGATTTTGAAGTAGTTCAAAATAGAACAGTCAAAGAAAGAGTTCTTGCCTGTGTTACAAGGTGTGAAATTGAGTAAAGACTCAAAGCCCGACCACGGCAAAAGATAGAAAGAGAATAAAAGTCATTCCCTATGCCTTAGCCATAGGTTCTATAAAGTATGCCATGCTGTGTACCAGATCTATTGTATACCCTACACTGATTTTGGCAAGGGAGTACAATAGTGATCTAGGAGTAGATCACTGAACAGCGGTCAAAATTATCCTTAGTGGAATAAGGATATGTTTCTCGATTATGGAAGTGACAAAAGGTTCGTCGTAAAGGGTTACGTCGATGTAAGTTTTGACACTAAATCTAGATGACTCTAAGTCTCGGTCTAGATACATATTGAAAGTGGGAGCAATTAGCTAGAGTAAAGCATTGTAGACATAGATATTTGCAAAATACTTACGGATCTATATGTGACAGACCCGTTGACTAAAATTATCTCACAATCAAAACATGATCACACCTTAGTACTTTTTGGGTGTTAATCACATAGCGATGTGAACTAGATTATTGACTCTAGTAAACCCTTTGAGTGTTGATCACATAGAGATGTGAACTATGGGTGTTAATCACATGGCGATGTGAACTAGATTATTGACTCTAGTGCAAGTGGGAGACTGAAGGAAATATGCCCTAGAGGCAATAATAAAGTATTATATATTTCCTTATATCATGATAAATGTTTATTATTCATGCTAGAATTGTATTAACCAGGAAACATAATACATGTGTGAATACATAGACAAACAGAGTGTCACTAGTATGCCTCTACTTGACTAGCTCGTTAATCAAAGATGGTTATGTTTCCTAGCCATAGACATAAGTTGTCATTTGATTAACGAGATCACCTCATTAGGAGAATGACGTGATTGACTTGACCCATTCCGTTCGCTTAGCACTCGATCGTTTAGTATGTTGTTATTGCTTTCTTCATGACTTATACATGTTCCTATGACTATGAGATTATGCAACTCCCGTTTACCGGAGGAACACTTTGTGTGCTACCAAACGTCACAACGTAAATGGGTGATTATAAAGGTGCTCTACAGGTGTCTCCAAAGGTACTTGTTGGGTTGGCGTATTTCGAGATACCGACGATCGAATCTCGGGCAAGTAACATACACGACCGGTTTTTCAATAAAATAATTATTGAGAGACCAATCCCTTTTACGGACCAGCGAGAAAGAATTCCTTCTCACTGGTAGACAATATCTTGGTCACAGAAGAAAAAATACCAGGAGTACTAAATATAATACAAGGTTGAGCAGACTGCCCAACAATATTATTACATGCACGCCGCTAAAACAAAACGGCGGATAGGGTGGCAACTACTAACTCACGACAATGATGGTGGTGGAAATATCACCGCAAAGTGAGTGATATGATTCCAGAAGACTACAACTCATCGAGCATTGGAGTGAGGCTCGAGAAGACTTATTGCGGGTGGTGGAAGCGTATACAATACAAGTGACCAATATCCGGGATCGCGCAGGACTGACTGGGACGCCTCTAGGCGTCGGACGCGCTATCAAACTCTTCATCCAAGAGATCGCCTTCGTCAACATCTGGCCAAATCAACAAGCCAGGTGAGTACTATGAAAGTACTCGCAAGACAGTTCGGACATAAGGTATAACAAATGTAAACATGAAGCATATGAACAAGTTAACCAGTGCGATTAGACATAGAGATAATAAATACTGTGTGCCAAGCGAGGGTCTGAATGACGCCTCGAGCGGAAACTGCAGAATAGTAATACTGGTGCCAAACGAGTGTCTGAAAGACTCCTCGAGAGGAAAATGCGGAATAATAATACAGGTGCCAAACGAGTGTCTGAAAGACTCCTCGAGCGGAAAATGCGGAATATTAATGCGGGTGCCAAACGAGTGTCTGAAAGACTCCTCGAGAGGAAAATGCGGAATAATAATACGAGTGCCAAACGAGTGTCTGAAAGACTCCTCGAGCGGAAAATGCGGAATATTAATGCGGGTGCCAAACGAGTGTCTGAAAGACTCCTCGAGAGGTAAATGCAGAATAATAATGCCACAGTCGGGCGTCGGGGCGACACCACATAAAGGGCTTATAACAGAAAGTAAGGACAGTGCATGCCGCAGTCGGACGTCTGAGCGACATCACATAAAGGGCTTATATTGAAAGTGAGAAACGAGTACACGCCACAGTCGGACGTCTGCGTGATGTCACATAAAGGGCTTATATCACATCTCATTAATACAACAATTCGGGAACATAAATTATCACAAGCATGAGACACAAAATAAAGTTAGTCCATCCACAGGAATAACAATAAATCTGAATTTTACCACTTGAGCTTGTTCACCGGGGACAAGTTTTTCACACGGATAGATATGGATATAATGTTCTCATTACTTGATCATGGATACGATGATTTGGACCTCTGTAGAGTTTGTACTTAACCACAGCCAACGGATTTCAGTAGTCACGGGGACTAGTTCCGTCTACGGTGTTTTGGAAGAAACACGTCTAACCAGTACACACCCAATTCAACCATCCGAAGCCAGGGATCACCCTCGGCGACGTTCAAGAAAAACCTTGAGACGGGGAGGCTACAACCTCGCGTAGCATGGGATCAAATTTCTATACGCGCGCTTTAAGGGGGTGCCCCCCTCTCGGTCCCAACCGGAAACACCCATGCCCCCTGACCGAATGACTGGCTTTAATCCTGGGCCAAGGTACCATCATCCCGGCCTCTCTGTTTGGTGTGTACACGGAAAGAGGTTACCAACTTACTAAACCGCATCCTGGCAATGAGACATGTGGTAGCACGGAAGGGGAAAGAACGGTAACACGGCTCCAACCATGTTAACGTCGGAAGAGTCGGATGACACAAGGCTGGTATGCTACAACAGTACCACCTTGCTGCCCTTCATGTCACCACATGATTAGGCCACCTCTCATCAGAGGTCACCGCAACTTTGGAACATGCGGGAAAAGAACGATAACGTGGCTCCAACCACGTTAACGTTGGGGAAAGTCGGATGACGCAAGGCTGGTATGCTACGACAGTACCACCTTGCTGCCTTTCATGTCACCACATGATTAGGCCACCTCTCATCAGAGGTCATCGCAACTTTGGAACAACCGGGTCGTTGCCTTACAAGCAACGAGGTATTTACCGACACTCATATGCCACGCACAAACTCTCACGTGAACATGTAAAACATCTATCATATCAAATGTTCAAAACATGCTTGCCTGGTTCGGAGAAGTCGGAGTCTAGCTCGGCGAAGTTCGCGGCTCCGTCACCTCTCCCGGAACCTACGGCAATCACGAAACGGGTACTAACGTGAAAACCAACACATACACAGGAACTTTTCCAAATATTTTTCAAATAAATCCCATAAACAACTAGACAAAATTTGGAGATTGTCAGAAAAAGAATCACTCAAAAATTCCTTTTTATTAAAAAGTTATAAAGGTTTCTGTCCAGGGACTTATCTGTAATGAAACAGAAAAGTTCCAGGGTTTTAACTGAGAAAACAGAAAACGCTTCGGCTGGGAATGCGCAAGCGCAAAGGAGGAAACATATTCTGCCCGAAGGCGCCAACAGAAAACGGTTCGCGAATAAAAGAACAGAGGCTGACATGCGGGGTCCACATGTCAGGTTTGAAAAGCTCGCCGGCGCCCGAAGACTGCGGTGGACGCCGGCGTCGAACCACGGCGAGATAGGAGGAACGGAGGGTACCAAGAGCTTCAGCGTCCTCTTCCGCGTCGGTGGGTGGTGGACTCGTCCAACGGGGAGCACTACGTCGGCGGCGACACTTTCTCCGGCGGACGGCGGTTCGGGTGAGGATGGGGAACTCCGGTGTAGGGCTGCAAGCTTCAAATTGAAGTGCGGGTCAGAAAGAGGGGTGCATGGTGAAGCTACTGGTAAGAGAATGGAGGCGGAGGAGCACACACGGGGGCGAATCGGGCTGGATCCCGTGGCGGGTCGCGGCGGCCGGAGTCGAGGAAGGAGACCTCCTCGGGGCTCTTCCAGTGGCTCGGCGTGCTCTAGGGGGAGTGCAGTGCTGGTGGGTGCTCGAGTTGAAGCTCGGGGCCTCTATTTATAGGCGGATCGACGGGGTGGCCGTGAACGGAGAATCTCCGGCGAGCGATTACGGCGGAGCAGTGGATTGGCAGGTGGTTTGAGCGGCCAGGCAGCATCAGTGGAGGTTACTAGACTCGTTTTGCAGCTAAACGGGGTCGGTCTTGGCGTAATGGCGTCGGTCCACGGTGAGGTGACCGCACGGGCTCAACGGCGGCAGAGAGCGCGCTCCGCGCCCGGCGGTTCACGACGAGAGCGGCAGCGCATTCGGGGGAGTGGAAGGCCACGCGGCGAGCTCCGGTGGTTTGGGCGGCGCTGGGTGGCGTCGTCGGCGCCGTGTCTCCTGCTGGCGTCCGCAAAGCCGCCGCCGGCGTCGGTCACGGGGCGGCGCACCTTCTGCTGCTCGTCGCCGATGCCCGCAAGGCGCCAGGCGTTCGTGCGGTGCAGGAACAAGAGGGCGGGGACGAGGAGCAAGGCGACGCGGTGGCACTGGCGAGATCGACGTCCGCTTCTGAAGAAAACGACAGCAGCCACTTGACTGAATCTCTGAAACTCTGAACTTGACAATGACCATGCACTGCAGGTGTTCGATAGGAGGTTTTGGCCATGAGATAAATTTTTCTGGAGCTGTAACTTGGTGAGATGACCACTCAATGCACCCAGAGGCTGCCTGATTTTACTTGGAATTTTTGGAGAAGGTTTTAAATGAATTTCACCAAATTTGACAAATCTGGTCCAAACTTGTAGCAAGTGTAGTTTGAAAATTTTGAACTGAAGACCAGTGGATCTTCATAGTTCTAGGTTGGGGTTTCAAAGGACTAGGAGGGAGAGTTGGTTTGGTGGCAAAAATCAAAACAGAAAAAGGGGTTCCTTTGTAAATCTCCAAGTGGTAGAATAGAGGACAGAAATTTGTTTGAATAAAATTTGAATGGAAATAGATACATGGGGAGGTTCAACTTGCTGGATTTGGTGTAAAACATGATCCAAAGGTGAGGGAAGGGTTAGGAGAGATCATTTGCACTAGGGCCATGGCAAGGAGGAATTGTTGAAAGTGGCAAAGGACTTTCCAAAAGCCATAGTGCAAAATTCAAAAAGGTTTTCAAAAGTTACTTTTCCCAAATGAAAAACATTTTGTCTTGTGTCCAAATGAAAAGCAAGGACTTCCAAGACCAAAGGCAGATCTTGGGTGAATCCAAATAAAACTTTTTCCATAAGGAAAAATATATGAGAGGGAGAGTTCTCTTGAAGAAAAAATTTAAATCACTCCCCTCAAGTCAAATAAAATCTTTTGAAAAATCCAAATAAAAACTTGGGTGTCACAACACCTACCCCCTTAGGAAAAATCTCGTCCTCGAGATTTCTGCTGACCCTCAAATAGATATGGATACTCCGCTCGAAGGAAATCCTCCCTTTCCCATGTAGCTTCATCCTCAGTGTGGTTGCTCCACTGAACCCTGAAAAACTTTGTCGTTTTCTGACGGGTCCTCCGTTCAGACTCTTCTAAAATCCTTACTGGCCTTTCTCTGTAGGTGAGATCTGGTTGCATATCAATGTCCTCGTGAGGTACATGCTTTTCTAGGTTGTTCACACATTTTCTTAACTGTGAGACGTGGAACACGTCATGGACGTCTGACAGCTCCTTGGGTAGGTCTAGCTGGTAGGCTACCGTGCCTCTTCGTGCCTTTACACAAAATGGTCCAATAAATCTTGGGGCTAGCTTCCCCTTAATTTTGAACCGTTGCAGACCCCTCATAGGAGATACTCGAAGGTATACGGAGTCACCGGGTTCAAAGCTGACCTCACGATGCTTCCGATCATAGTAGCTCTTTTGTCGGCTCTGCGCCGTCCTGAGTCTGTCCCTGATTTGTTTAACTTTCTCCTCGGCCTCTTTAAGCATATCTGGGCCGAAGATACGGCTGTCACCTGTTTCTGACCAATTCAGTGGGGTACGACACCTCCGTCCGTACAATGCTTCAAAGGGTGCCATTTGCAAGCCGGCTTGGTAACTGTTGTTGTAAGCAAATTCGGCATACGGTAAACTTTCTTCCCAACTGGATCCATAGGTGAGCACACAGGCTCTTAGCATATCCTCTAGGATTTGATTTACACGTTCTGTCTGTCCATCAGTCTGAGGGTGGTATGCTGTACTGAACGCTAGTTGCGTGCCCAGAGCTTGTTGTAGGTGATCCCAAAATTTGGAGACGAATTGGGTGCCTCGGTCTGATATTATAGTCTTCGGGACTCCGTGCAAGCAAACTATACGGGAGAGATAAAGTTTTGCCAGTCTTTGCATGGAGTAGGTAGTCTTCACGGGAATGAAATGAGCAACCTTGGTTAGTCGGTCTGTGATGACCCATATGGCGTCATTTCCGCGTTGTGATCGGGGTAATCCGACAATGAAGTCCATTCCTATTTCATCCCATTTCCACTCCGGTATCCTGTTAGGCTGGAGTAGCCCTGCTGGCTTTTGATGCTCGGCCTTGATGCGTTGACATGAGTCGCAACAAGCAATGAAGGTGGCTATATCTCTTTTCATACCGTGCCACCAAAATCTTTCTTGAATGTCCTTGTACATTTTGGTTCCTCCAGGATGGATCGAGTATGGAGCGGTGTGTCTTTCCGTCAAGATCTGTTGCTTGAGTTCCCCAATGTTAGGTACGCAAAGTCTGTCTCGGTACCACAATGTTCCGTCACTGTCGGTGACGAACTCTGAAGTCTTATTAAGATTCATTTTCTTCTTTATGCCTTCGATGCTGGGATGTCCCTGTTGAGCCTTCTTGATCTGTTCCACTAGGGTGGGTTGTATCTCCAGGTTCGATACGGTTCCCTCAAAGACTAGCATCATGTTGAGCCTAGTGAACTCTCGCTGAAACTCAGGCCTCAAATTTTGCGGACCATCACTGTCCGTGCTGGGGTTTCGACTAAGGGCATCGGCCACTACATTTGCTTTCCCTGGGTGGTAGTGAATACCGACGTCATAGTCTTTGACTAGTTCCAACCAGCGTCGTTGGCGTAAATTCAGCTCTGGCTGTGTGAAAATATATTTGAGGCTCTTATGGTCCGTATATATTTCACAGCGATTTCCCAACAGAAAGTGTCTCCACTCCTTGAGTGCATGTATAACTGCTGCTAGCTCCAAGTCATGTGTTGGGTAATTTTCCTCATGTTTTCGCAGCTGCCTGGAGGCATATGCGACAACTTTGCCATCCTGCATTAGCACGCATCCGAGACCTTTTCGGGACGCGTCACAATACACTTCAAAGCTCTTGTGTATGTCTGGCACAGTTAATACCGGTGCGGTCGTCAGCTTCTTCTTTAGTTCTTGGAAGCTCTGCTCGCATGCTTCCGTCCATACAAATTTCTTGTCCTTCTTGAGTAACTGTGTTATAGGTTTTGCCACAGTGGAGAACCCTTCAATAAATCTCCTGTAATATCCGGCCATTCCTAGGAAACTCCGCACATCTGTGACATTGGCGGGCGGCTTCTAGTCCAGTATGGCCTTGACTTTTTCTCGGTCTACGGCCACGCCTTCTTGGTTCAATATATGGCCCAAGAAACCAACTTGTCTTAGCCAAAATTCGCACTTGCTAAATTTGGCGTATAACTGATGTTTCCTCAATTCTCCCAAAACAATTCTGAGGTGCTCAGCATGCTCTTCTGGTGTCCTTGAGTAAACCAGAATATCGTCAATGAATACCACTACAAATTTGTCCATGAATTTCATGAACACTTTGTTCATGAGGTGGACGAAATATGCGGGGGCGTTTGTTAGTCCAAAAGGCATCACTGTAAACTTGTATAACCCATATCTGGAAGTGAAAGCTGTCTTGGGAATGTCTTCTGTCCGTACCTTCAGTTGATGGTATCCTGATCTCAAATCAATCTTTGAAAATACCTTGGCTTGTGCGAGCTGGTCGAACAAATCATTGATCCGTGGCATCGGATATTTGTTTTTGATGGTGACCATATTGAGGGCTCGATAGTCTATGCACAGCCTCAGTGTCCCATCTTTCTTCTTAGCGAACAACACAGGCGAACCCCATGGTGAGGAGCTGGCTCGAATAAATCCTTTGTCCAATAATTCTTTTATCTGCTTCTTCAACTCCACCAATTCTGAGGGTGCCATTCTATAAGGCTTCTTATAGATGGGAGCGGTGTCAGGTGCTAGTTCAATGCTGAATTCTATTTCTCGGTCTGGTGGCATGCCTGGTAGTTCTTCCGGGAACACATCAGGAAACTCGCATACCACTGGAACCTTCCTCAGTTCTGCAATGTCCATTTTGTTCAGCTTTGGCTGCCGTGATCGTGGCCTTTCTTGAGCGGAAACTCTTATAGTCTTGCCGTGATGGTGAGTGAGAATCACTGTCCGATTGAAACAGTCGATGAATCCTTTGTTGGTGGTCAACCAGTCCATCCCTAAAATGACATCCAGTCCTTTACTTTCCAACACGATGAGATTTGCGTGGAATTGTAGTCCTTCGAACTCAATGACCACTCCTTGGCAGTAACCTTGAGCGATTTGCTTATTTCCGGGGGACTTGATGATCATAGATTTTTCCAAGGAAAGTATCAGAAAACCATGTTGCGAAACAAAACTCTTCGAAACGAACGAATGGGAAGCTCCAGAATCAAACAAAACCGTGGCAGGTACTGTGTTGACAGGGAACGTACCGAGCACGATGTCTGGGGCATTCTGCGCCTCTTCCCTGGTGACATGGTTCAGGTGACCCTTCCTGTGGTTGTTGCTGGGGTTGAAGTTGTTGCGCTTGGGGGCTGGATTGTTCCCACCATTGTTCGGCTTGGGTGCCGAGTCTCGTGGCTTCGGGCACTGTTTAGCATAATGCCCTTGTTGACCACATGCATAGCAGGTGACCCCTGGACGGTATGTGAACTCCTTGTCTCTGGCATGAAATTGTCCGACGGGTCTTGGCTCAGTAGTCGTGGATCTCCTTGTGTCTGTCCTTGGGACCTCAGTCTTGCCTCGGTTGCTGCGGGCAAGAGTTGTCTTGTCCCTCTTTCGCTTGCGGATATCTTCCAGACTACGGCGCTCATTCTCCAAGGTGATGGCCTTGTCCACCAGCGTCTTAAAATCCGGAAAGGTGTGCACGATCAGTTGGCATCTTAACGCTGGTGCCAGGCCGTCCAGGAATTTTTCCATCTTCTTGCTTTCTGTCATGTGCTCGTCGTAGGCATAACGAGACAGCTGGGTGAACTGACCATTGTACTCGGTCACTGACATGCCTCTTTGCTTCAGGTCATCAAACTCTCTCTTCTTGATCTTTAGGATGCTCCTAGGGATGTGTGCCCCACGGAAGCCTTCCTTGAACTCTTCCCAGGTGATGTTGTGTTCCCTGGGATGCATGTGTAGGAAGTTTTCCCACTATGCTGCGGCTGCTCCAGTAAGGTAGTGCGGTGCATAAAGCACCTTCTCATGATCTGAGCACCGAGCAATAATCAGTTTCCTTTCAATCTCACGAAGCCAATCATCGGCTTCCAGCGGTCTGTCGGTGTGAGCAAAAGTTGAGGGGCGAGTCTTCTGTAATTCAGATAACTTGGAATGGGGTTGATAGGGTTCACGGTGGTTTCCCATGTTGATGACATGGTTCATCATCTCTTGGTGCTGTTGCTGGCTTTGCTCGAAGAGACGACATACTTGTGACAGTGCCGCTTCGCTGTCTTGTTGGCTGGACTGACCCTGAGTGAAATTGTTGCTGGTCTGTGTCCCGTAAACCTCTTCTGGCTGATTGGGCATGGAGCGAGTCCACGGGCGAGACATTTTTCCAGTCTGGGGTATTATTTGCAAAACCCATGAGAAAAATTGTGTAGCACAAAAATCTCGCAAAGGCAAAAATAAAAAGGCTTCAAGGTTTTCAAAGAAACACGAATGATTTTTCATGGAGAAGAAGTGCTTAACATAAATCTTACATGCGAAAAGCAAACACATGATACAGCACTGAGGATGCGCGTACACAATCCTGACATGTTATTAAAAACTAGCGTACTACTCCAGAAGGCAGCAAACACACCAATACAAACTAGCATACAGATAAAACAACACATCATACAAGCAGGCATAACACGTGGCTACTCGGTGCTCTCAGTCGGAGATGGTGAAGATCTCCTTCCCCTTGCCGATGGCAAGGCTCAGCGGTCAAGGAGAATCAACCTCCTCCTCTCTAGCTGGCTCCTGGCGCGGGACGCTGCGCTGCGGTGATGGTGCGGGGGCGACTGGTGGTAGAGCGCGTGCGGCAGGCGGTGCGGCTCTGACTGGAGTAGGAGCGATGACTCGGTCGAACTCCTCAGTGGTAGGCAGACGGCGAGCAGTGGCCAAAACGGCCGGTGCATACGAGGCTGAAGACGAGACGAATGTCAGAGGCGGCGCCGTGTGGAGAAGCTCCTTCCTGCTGGCAGGACCGCCCCGGACTAAGTCCATGCGGGCAGCCACAAGATCATCTACGAGGTTGTCGAAAGACTCCTCCAGAGCCTTGAGATACTCCACAACCATCTCGATGGCTTCATCTCGTTCTCCCCGATGGCAGGCGAACGCATAGTGGCTGGTGTAAGGCACATGGCATGGGAGGTAGCGGTAGCGACGAGTCTTCATCGTAGGAAGGATGTCCCGAAGGCGAGCTATCGCCTCGCGGGCAGCCATCTTCATGGCATGCCTCTCCGTAGGCATGGCCCTTCCCGTAAAACGGAAGTGACGAGCAGCAGAACGTCCTCCCCTGAACTGCACCACGGCTTGGTGCATAGACACGTCGTCACTGAGCTTGTGCTGATAGAGCGTGAACTCCGGGCGAGCTGCTGGCCCGATCGCGAGCTTGGTGATGGAGACGAGGAGCTTGACAAACCCCTCGGGCACGTTGGTGAACACTCGATTCTCACAGCTGCTGCCAGCCATCTACAAAAGTAGGCAAAAATTCTGAGTAGTCATGTCATAAATTTATGATGACCAACAGAAAATAGCTACAATTGCAAAAAGCTGAAAAAGCACAAAAACGCTAATGACCGATTAGCGCTCGCACCTAGTGGCTTCCTACAGTCAGCCTGGCTCTGGTACCAAGCTTTTCACGACCGGTTTTTCAATAAAATAATTATTGAGAGACCAATCCCTTTTACGGACCAGCGAGGAAGAACTCCTTCTCACTGGTAGACAATATCTTGGTCACAGAAGAAAAAATACCAGGAGTACTAAATATAATACAAGGTTGAGCAGACTGCCCAACAATATTATTACATGCACGCCGCTAAAACAAAACGGCGGATAGGGTGGCAAGTACTAACTCACGACAATGATGGTGGTGGAAATATCACCGCGAAGCGAGTGATATGATTCCAGAAGACTACAACTCATCGAGCGTTGGAGTGAGGCTCGAGAAGACTTATTGCGGGTGGCGGAAGCGTATACAATACAAGTGACCAATATCCGGGATCGCGCAGGACTGACTGGGACTCCTCTAGGCGTCGGACGCGCTATCAAACTCTTCATCCAAGAGATCGCCTTCGTCAACATCTGGCCAAATCAACAAGCCAGGTGAGTACTATGAAAGTACTCGCAAGACAGTTCGGACATAAGGTATAACAAATGTAAACATGAAGCATATGAACAAGTTAACCAGTGCGATTAGACATAGAGATAATAAATACTGGGTGCCAAGCGAGGGTCTGAATGACGCCTCGAGCGGAAACTGCAGAATAGTAATACTGGTGCCAAACGAGTGTCTGAAAGACTCCTCGAGAGGAAAATGCGGAATAATAATACAGGTGCCAAACGAGTGTCTGAAAGACTCCTCGAGCGGAAAATGCGGAATATTAATGCGGGTGCCAAACGAGTGTCTGAAAGACTCCTCGAGAGGAAAATGCGGAATAATAATACGAGTGCCAAACGAGTGTCTGAAAGACTCCTCGAGCGGAAAATGCGGAATATTAATGCGGGTGCCAAACGAGTGTCTGAAAGACTCCTCGAGAGGTAAATGCAGAATAATAATGCCACAGTCGGGTGTCGGGGCGACACCACATAAAGGGCTTATAACAGAAAGTAAGGACAGTGCATGCCGCAGTCGGACGTCTGAGCGACATCACATAAAGGGCTTATATTGAAAGTGAGAAACGAGTACACGCCACAGTCGGACGTCTGCGCGATGTCACATAAAGGGCTTATATCACATCTCATTAATACAACAATTCGGGAACATAAATTATCACAAGCATGAGACACAAAATAAAGTTAGTCCATCCACAGGAATAACAATAAATCTGAATTTTACCACTTGAGCTTGTTCACCGGGGACAAGTTTTTCACACTGATAGATATGGATATAATGTTCTCATTACTTGATCATGGATACGATGATTTGGAAAGAATTGACTCTGCAGAGTTTGTACTTAACCACAGCCAACGGATTTCAGTAGTCACGGGGACTAGTTCCGTCTACGGTGTTTTGGAAGAAACACGTCTAACCAGTAGACACCCAATTCAACCATCCGAAGCCAGGGATCACCCTCAGCGACGTTCAAGAAAAACCTTGAGACGGGGAGGCTACAACCTCGCGTAGCATGGGATCAAATTTCTATACGCGCGCTTTAAGGGGGTGCCCCCCCTCTCGGTCCCAACCGGAAACACCCATGCCCCCTGACCGAATGACTGGCTTTAATCCTGGGCCAAGGTACCATCATCCCGGCCTCTCTGTTTGGTGTGTACACGGAAAGAGGTTACCAACTTACTAAACCGCATCCTGGCAATGAGACATGTGGTAGCACGGAAGGGGAAAGAACGGTAACACGGCTCCAACCATGTTAACGTCGGAAGAGTCGGATGACACAAGGCTGGTATGCTACAACAGTACCACCTTTTTGCCCTTCATGTCACCACATGATTAGGCCACCTCTCATCAGAGGTCACCGCAACTTTGGAACATGCGGGAAAAGAACGATAACGTGGCTCCAACCACGTTAACGTTCGGGAAAGTCAGATGACGCAAGGCTGGTATGCTACGACAGTACCACCTTGCTGCCTTTCATGTCACCACATGATTAGGCCACCTCTCATCAGAGGTCATCACAACTTTGGAACAACCGGGTCGTTGCCTTACAAGCAACGAGGTATTTACCGACACTCATATGCCACGCACAAACTCTCACGTGAACATGTAAAACATCTGTCATATCAAATGTTCAAAACATGCTTGCCTGGTTCGGAGAAGTCGGAGTCTAGCTCGGCGAAGTTCGCGGCTCCGTCACCTCTCCCGGAACCTACGGCAATCACGAAACGGGTACTAACGTGAAAACCAACACATACACAGAAACTTTTCCAAATATTTTTCAAATAAATCCCATAAACAACTAGACAAAATTTGGAGATTGTCAGAAAAAGAATCACTCAAAAATTCCTTTTTATTAAAAAGTTATAAAGGTTTCTGTCCAGGGACTTATCTGTAATGAAACAGAAAAGTTCCAGGGTTTTAACTGAGAAAACAGAAAACGCTTCGGCTGGGAATGCGCAAGCGCAAAGGAGGAAACATATTCTGCCCGAAGGCGCCAACAGAAAACGGTTCGCGAATAAAAGAACAGAGGCTGACATGCGGGGTCCACATGTCAGGTTTGAAAAGCTCGCCGGCGCCCGAAGACTGCGGTGGACGCCGGCGTCGAACCACGGCGAGATAGGAGGAACGGAGGGTACCAAGAGCTTCAGCGTCCTCTTCCGCGTCGGTGGGTGGTGGACTCGTCCAACGGGGAGCACTACGTCGGCGGCGACACTTTCTCCGGCGGACGGCGGTTCGGGTGAGGATGGGGAACTCCGGTGTAGGGCTGCAAGCTTCAAATTGAAGTGCGGGTCAGAAAGAGGGGTGCATGGTGAAGCTACTGGTAAGAGAATGGAGGCGGAGGAGCACACACGGGGGCGAATCGGGCTGGATCCCGTGGCGGGTCGCGGCGGCCGGAGTCGAGGAAGGAGACCTCCTCGGGGCTCTTCCAGTGGCTCGGCGTGCTCTAGGGGGAGTGCAGTGCTGGTGGGTGCTCGAGTTGAAGCTCGGGGCCTCTATTTATAGGCGGATCGACGGGGTGGCCGTGAACGGAGAATCTCCGGCGAGCGATTACGGCGGAGCAGTGGATTGGCAGGTGGTTTGAGCGGCCAGGCAGCATCAGTGGAGGTTACTAGACTCGTTTTGCAGCTAAACGGGGTCGGTCTTGGCGTAATGGCGTCGGTCCACGGTGAGGTGACCGCACGGGCTCAACGGCGGCAGAGAGCGCGCTCCGCGCCCGGCGGTTCACGACGAGAGCGGCAGCGCATTCGGGGGAGTGGAAGGCCACGCGGCGAGCTCCGGTGGTTTGGGCGGCGCTGGGTGGCGTCGTCGGCGCCGTGTCTCCTGCTGGCGTCCGCAAAGCCGCCGGCGGCGTCGGTCACGGGGCGGCGCACCTTCTGCTGCTCGTCGCCGACGCCCGCAAGGCGCCAGGCGTTCGTGCGGTGCAGGAACAAGAGGGCGGGGACGAGGGGCAAGGCGACGCGGTGGCACTGGTGAGATCGACGTCCGCTTCTGAAGAAAACGACAGCAGCCACTTGACTGAATCTCTGAAACTCTGATTTTGACAATGACCATGCACTGCAGGTGTTCGACAGGAGGTTTTGGCCATGAGATAAATTTTTCTGGAGCTGTAACTTGGTGAGATGACCACTCAATGCACCCAGAGGCTGCCTGATTTTACTTGGAATTTTTGGAGAAGGTTTTAAATGAATTTCACCAAATTTGACAAATCTGGTCCAAACTTGTAGCAAGTGTAGTTTGAAAATTTTGAACTGAAGACCAGTGTATCTTCATAGTTCTAGGTTGGGGTTTCAAAGGACTAGGAGGGAGAGTTGGTTTGGTGGCAAAAATCAAAACAGAAAAAGGGGTTCCTTTGTAAATCTCCAAGTGGTAGAATAGAGGACAGAAATTTGTTTGAATAAAATTTGAATGGAAATAGATACATGGGGAGGTTCAACTTGCTGGATTTGGTGTAAAACATGATCCAAAGGTGAGGGAAGGGTTAGGAGAGATCATTTGCACTAGGGCCATGGCAAGGAGGAATTGTTGAAAGTGGCAAAGGACTTTCCAAAAGCCATAGTGCAAAATCAAAAAGGTTTTCAAAAGTTACTTTTCCCAAATGAAAAACATTTTGTCTTGTGTCCAAATGAAAAGCAAGGACTTCCAAGACCAAAGGCAGATCTTGGGTGAATCCAAATAAAACTTTTGCCATAAGGAAAAATATATGAGAGGGAGAGTTCTCTTGAAGAAAAAATTTAAATCACTCCCCTCAAGTCAAATAAAATCTTTTGAAAAATCCAAATAAAAACTTGGGTGTCACAAAATTGAAAAACATATCCATCGATAACTTATGTGTAAATAGTATGCTAATATACACCCCACAGATCTGATAACTTGCATGCAAACACCGTAGTAACATCGACCAAAGGAAGAAAAACATAAGCCCAATAACTTATGTGAAACCAACATGGTAATATACAAGCCGCATACCCAATAACTTACGTACACAAACTGCGATAACTTTGACCATAGGAAAAAAATGTTGAAAAACATACCTCGATAACTTGTGTGAAAATAGCACGGTAATATACAAACCGCATACCCGATAACTTCCATACAAACACTGCAGCGATTTTGACCAAGAAAAAAGTTGTTGAAAAACATAACCCGGTAACTTATGTCAAAATAGCACGGTAATATACGAACCGTATACCCGATAACTTACGTAAATTTTTGACCAAGAGGGGAAATTTGTTGAAAAATCTAACCCCGACAACTTATGTGGAAATAGCATGGTAACTAGCATACCACAAAATGTAGTAACTCATGTAGCCCAGACGTGGTAATTTTTGACCAAAAAAAGTCAAGGAAACATAACATGGGATTTAGTTTTAAAGATTTTGTCGTGATGAATATTTTGTGTGAAAATGGATTTTGCATTGGATCGACAGTTTGAGTCACAAACATTTTGAATTTCCGGAATAAGAAGAATTTAAGATGACATCAACTTTTTTGTCCTCCCTTATTTATGCCCCCCCCCCAATAACTTATGTGAAAATAGCACGGTAAATTGCATATCATAGACGTGGTAACTTATGTAACCGAGGCGTGGTAACTTTTGACCCGAAAAAAATCGTCGGAACATAACAACATGGGATCTAGTTTCGAAGATCTCGCCGCAACGAATCTTTTATGTGAAAACGTTTTTGGCATCGGATCAACGGTTTGAGCTACAAAACATTATGAATTTTCAAAATAAAAAGAATCTATGATGACATCAGTTTTTTTGTCCTCCAGTGCATACATGTAATTAAAGGAGGAGGATTCATCCTAATGAATCATGCATGTAACTAAATGGAAGGAAGAAGGTGCGGCAGTTTTAGCTATATGGCACACCTGTGTCAAATATCACGGTCCACAAACGAAAGACAACCTACATACACACATATGCTCTTTGACGGGCGCGGTCGCACGTCGCGCCTCCGCATGCTAGTATATAAGTATATGTTTGGGAAAAGAAGACTTGGTATTTCTTTCTTTGAGTTAGAGAGGCTTCAACATTAACATGATAGGTATGGTATGAATCGATCAATAACCGGATAAAAAATACGCCCCGAAGAACACATGAAAATTGACACCGTGCATGCATGCATGACTAAATGTAGAAATTGACAAAAACTTAACATGGATCGACCATCCAGCAAAACATGGATGCATGACGAAATTAATCAACACAAAATAAACATGGGTCGGTCATTGAGTAGCCATATAATTAAGGATCGATCATAATGATGGTATTTTGACCCATCGGAGCTGGAGGTGGATGATGCCGGTGGCGACGTTCCTGAGCTTGAGCAACGCGTCCTGCACCACCTGCCCTTCCTCCCACACGATGCTGCTCTCATCCGCCAGGCAGCAGCTCCCTCCGGCACCGCCACGGTGAGGCCGCACGGTGCGCACCACGGTGCCACTCCGGATGTCCTCCAGGTCCATCCGGGCCATCTGCAGCAGCGGCTCCAGGTCCACCTCTGCATCCCCCATCTTGTCGTCCTTGCTGAACTTGTCCTTGTCGAACACCTCCTGCGTACATATCCATGCACAAGTACATTACGATTCATGTAACTAAGTTGTATGCATGCAGCATGCGGCGAAAACATCTATATGACCATTCAACTTCTTCAACTTACTATCTTGATCGGTGTTGTTGGATTCGTGACGGCGAGGGTGAGATCCTCGTTCCAGACCGGGTTCACCGTCTTCTTGATGACGTTCGTCATCACCTTCTGGTTGTCCAGCTCAAGCACGACGTAGGGGTCGCTGCCGTTGGCATCACAGTTCACGAGGTTGACCCCCCGCAGCACCCGCACGCTCAGCATCCCCGGCGGCACCGGCTCCGACGTCATCTCAATTGCTCTATTGCTAATTGTTGTTGTTGATCTGATCTTGGAATGTGTGCATGCCAATTCTCGTTTGTTCTTGTTGGAGGCAGGAAATGATCACCAGAATGATGAGGGAATGTAGACATGCATGGCATGCTAGCCTTTGGTGTAATGATTCATTGGCCGTGTCTTGTGGAACTCTGTGTTATTTGTACTCTGCTATTTCAGGACGCTTTCGTGCATCTGCAAAAATCTAGCACTTCCGAGTCCTCACGTCACATTGTTGTGCCGAAAATGCCGCATCAACATTCTGGTGTGTCGTGGTTGCGGTTGTGACCTAGGGTGCTAAATTGCGTCTATTCAAGAACCCTTCTACCAACATTTTCAAGTACTGGTGGTCATGCTCCTGTGGCCAAGAAGGCTGAGGCCCTCGTGTGCCGCAACCTGGGCATCGTTCAGAATGGTGAGGACATCACCGAGCTTGCTCTGGACAACTTAGCAAGAAGTTCAAGAATCGCCTCCTTGACGATGTGATCGGAGCACGAGGGCTCTGTTCAAGCTCGACGACGCCAATGTCAGTGCAGCTCGTCGGTGGTTAGAATGTGCTCGACCACGTCGACGCGAAAGCTGCCTGATGCTGTTGATTAGGGTTATGTTGTTGTTATGTTAATGCGTTCACTGATGGTTATGCGGGGAGCTAGTCCCCGTGCTATTGAGCCATGCGTGGTTGTTTGTAGGCTGTTTAAGCAAGCCTTTAGCTACTCTATTAGTGCAAGTGTGTACTCTTGCTGCGTTTCAACTCTGGCTGATGAGCCATGTGCTAGGGATCGCTTTGTGTCCAAATGGTAGAACAACCTGTCAATTTTCTCTGCTGGAATGTACAAGGGCTGAAATACCCTGATCAGCACGCAATCGTCAATGAAACCATCTCTACATCCCCCTATCAAATTGTTTGTCTTCAAGAAACAAAATTAGATCAGATCGACCAATTCACCACCGTGTTCCTGGGAGGTAACAGACTCCGCAGTTTCGCGCAAAGGCCGGTGACCGGCACCGGAGGGGCTCCGCTAATGCTACGGGAAGATCATGTTGTGGATATCACTGGCATCACCGCTACCACATATCGCCTTTCGGCAATGGTCCATGTCAAGGCTTCAGGCATCCGTTTTAAAATTATTTTGGTCTATGGACCGACCACCTCTTCTCTGAAAGAGACTTTCTTCACTAACCTCGCAAGCCAAAAACCGCCCAATGGAGAACTATGGCTGGCCTTGGGCGACTTTAACCAAATTTACCGTGTCCATGATAAGAACAAACATAACATCAATAGAAGGAGGATAAATTGGTTCCGCGCCACACTCCATGAGTGCGATCTCAAGGAGATCCATCTTCAGAATAGGCGGTTCACATGGAGTAATGAGAGAAATAACGCGACCTTGTGCAAGCTCGATTCCTTCTCCTGCAATGCCGAATGGGACTTGCAGTTTAGCACCCACATTCTACAGGCACTCTCATATTTGCTATCGGACCACTGTCCACTGCTACTCGCTAACGACAGAGGGCCTCATAGGCGTTGTTCCTTCAAGTTCGAGAAATTTTGGGCTTCCCTTCTGGGGTTTAAAAATGTGGTTGCCAATGCTTGGAATGAGCACAATGAGCATACCAAACCCTGTCGGGTGTTGCACCACAAACTAAAGCAGAGTGGTATTAGGCTCTCGGAGTGGAGTAGAGGTTTATTCTCAATGGCTAACATCATGCACCATGCTGCCCTCTTGGTCATCCTTCACCTCGAAATGGCCCAAGACTCACGACAACTTTCCGATGACGAAATAGACCTCTGCTCCAGGCTCAAGTGGAGAGCTATCGCCCTGGCGATCCTTGAGAGGGCTAGGAAAAACAAATTTGTGGGAATTTCCAATCTCAAACAGGGAGACGCAAACACAAATTTTTTCCATTGCCGAGTTAATGCACGCAGGTGCAAAAACCACACCCACCGTATCAAACACAACCTTGGTTGGGTCACCGAGCATTCTCAAAAGGAAGATGTTATCCATGATTTACTTCTTAATGGTCATGGGTAAAAGGCACCATGGCAACCACATACTTCAACTAGGAGGGGCTAAACCTTGATGTCCACGACGAATTGGGCAACCTCGCAGACCCCATCTCCGAGGAGAAGGTGTGTGAGGCCATCAACCAAATGCCCAATGACAGGGCGCATGACCCGGATGGTTTCACCGGCCTTTTCTTCAAAAGATGTTGGGGCATAATCAAGCATGATGTTATGAAGGCCATCTCTCTCTTTGAAAGCCCCCACATGACCAACCTACACTGGATCAACTCCTCAATATCGTTCTACTCCCAAAGAAGGATGGGGCCGAGGAAATTTCTGATTACCGCCCAACTAGCCTCATACACGCTATTACCAAGATCATTGCCAACGTTCTCGCCATCTGTCTTAGGCACCACATTCTCCACCTTGTCTCCAATGCTCAAAGTGCTTTCATAAAGACAAGAAGTATCCATGACAATTTCATGTATGCGAGGAATCTTGCGTGGAGGCTCCACAAGTGCAAAACCCCATTGCTCCTCTTCAACTTGGACATTCGGAAGGCTTTAGATTCAGTAAAATGGGAATACATCATTGACATCCTTCATCGTTAGGGGTTCCCATGCATTTTTCGAGATTGGATCATGATACATCTCCGTCGTATCTGTAATTTTTTATTGTTCAATGCCAATATTGTACAACTTTCACATACTTTTGGAAACATTTTATATTATTTTTTGGGACTAACATATTGATCCAGTGCCCAGTCCCAGTTCCTGTTTGTTGCATGTTTTTGGTTTCATAGAATATCCATATCAAACGAAGTACAAACGCGATAAAATTTACGGAGAATTATATTGGAATATATGTGATTTTTGGGAGGTGGAATCAACGCAAATGAAGGCCCACAGCCTCCACAAGATACCAGGGCGCGACTTCTCCCTTGGCGCACGGTGGTGCCTTGTGGGCACCCCGTGAGTTGGTTGGGACTCTACTTCGGGCGCAAGGAAGCTTATATCCGGAAAAAAATCGTGTTAAAATCTCAGCGCAATCGGAGTTACGGACTTTCGTATATTTAAGAAACGGTTTTCGGCCAGAAAACAGGAATGCAAAACAGAAGATAACAGAGAGAGAGATCCATTCTAGGGAGGAGGCCAAGGAAGAAGAAGAAGGAGGATGGCTCTCTCCCCCCTTTCTCCCGGTGGCGCAAGAGTGCCGCCAGGGCAAGGATCATGACGGCAATCTACATCAACAACCTTGCTACCGTCAACACCAACTTTCTCCCCCTCTATGTAGCGGTGTAACCTCTCTATTCCCGCTGCAATTCTCCACTTGAACATGGTGCTCAACACTATATATTATTATCCAATGATATGTGGTTATCCTATGATGTTTGAGTAGATCTGTTTTGTCCTATGGGTTGATTGATGATTGTGATTGGTTTCAGTTGTATATTTTATTTTGGTGTTGTCCTATTGTGCCCTCCATGTCACCCAAACACGAGGGATCCCCGCTGTAGGGTGTTGCCATACGTTCATGATTCGCTTATGGTGGGTGGCGTGAGTGACGGAAGCACAAATCCGAGTAAGTGGGTTGATGTGTATGGGAGTAAAGAGGACTTGATACTTAAATGCTATGGTTGGGTTTTACCTTAACAATCTTTGGTAGTTGCGGACGCTTGCTAGAGTTTAAATCATAAGTGCATAAGAACCAAGTATGGAAAGTATGTTAACTCATGCCTCTCCCTCATATAAAATTGCAATAATGATCACCGGTCTAGTTATCGATCACCTAGGGACAAATGAATTTCTTGTGTGACAAAAGCGATCTACTTTTATTATCTTGCAATTTATTCATAGTTTTATTCTCGCAAAGTACTTCTAGTTCTATTCTTGTTCTAGGTAAAGCAAGCGTTAAGTGTGCGTATTGTTGTATCGGTGGTCAATAGAACTTGAGGGAATATTTGTTCTACCTTTAGCTCCTCATTGGGTTCGACACTCTTATTTATCAAAAAAGGCTTCAAACGATCCCCTATACTTGTGGGTTATCAAGACCTTCTTCTGGCGCCTTTTCCAGGAAGCTATAGCGTGGGTGAATATTCTCGTGTGTGCTTGTTTGATTTATCACTAAGTAGTTTTTATTTTCCTGTTCTAAGTTTTTCTATATCTTTAGTTACGGATATGGAGCACAAAATACCAAAAAATAGTTGTACTTGCTACTCATGGAGATGGGGAACCTCCTAAAACCCTCGAGGCTTGCTATATGAAAAATATTAAACACTACTTTGATAATCCTGAGAAAACCCCATTCAACTTGATAATGGGAGACACGTTGGATCAACGTGAATACTTTAGGGATTATCGCCTGACACAAAAAGGAAAACTGTTATGGGATCAAATTCATATGTTGACTTGGTATGCTCGGGATCTATGCTTGAGATATGATTATACTTGTTGCTCTAGGATGAAGGCTCCACACCTTCCCCTTTCATGCAAATTTAATGACAATGAAACCTTAGCTTCGTATGCTAATGGTAGATATGATTACTATGATGTGGAACGAATAGAAGAATTTGTTGCTTTTAAGGGTGCTTATGAAATTGAATCTTTGTTTGAAAAGTATGAAGATTATGATGATGTTGTTTATAGACCTAAAGATTTTGCTATACTTAAATATTGCTATGAGAATTATGAATATAATAACAACATTAATATTGGGGAACGTAGCTTGCAATTTCAAAAAAAATCCTACGATCACGCAAGATCTATCTAGGAGATGCATAGCAACGAGAGGGGGAGAGTGTGTCCACGTACCCTCGTGGACCGAAAGCAGAAGCGTTAGTATAACGCGGTTGACATAGTCGAACGTCTTCGCGATCTAACCGATCTAGTGTTGGGGAACGTAGTCTTTCAAAAAAATTCCTATGATCACGCAAGATCTATCTAGGAGAAGCATAGCAACGAGCAGGGAGAGTGTGTCCACGTACCCTCATAGACCGAAAGCGGAAGCGTTTAATAACGCGGTTGATGTAGCCGAACGTCTTCGCGATCCAACCGATCCAAGTACCAAACGCACGGCACCTCCGCGATCTGCACACATTCAGCTCGGTGACGTCCCTCGAACTCTTGATCCAGCTGAGGCCGAGGGAGAGTTTCGTCAGCACGACGGCATGGTGATGGTGATGATGAAGTTACCGACGCAGGGCTTCGCCTAAGCACTACGACAATATGACCGAGGCGGAAAACTGTGGAGGGGGGCACCGCACACGGCTAAAGATCAACTTGTGTGTCTATGGGGTGCTCCCCTTCCCCGTATATAAAGGAGGGGAGGAGGAGGAGGGCCGGCCACAAGGGCGCGCCCAAGGGGGGGATTCCTAGTCCTAGTAGGAGTAGGTTTCCCCCTTTCCTAGTCCAAGTAGGAGAAGGGGGAAGGAGGAGGAGGAGAGAAGGAAGGAGGGGGGCACCGCGCCCTCCCC
>NC_057799.1:321255718-321299681 GCF_018294505.1 Triticum aestivum
TTATCCGATATGACCCGAACCATTCCGGTGTCCGAATATAACCTTCCAATATATGAATCTTTATGTCTCGACCATTTAGAGACTCCTCGTCAAGTCCGTGATCTTATCTGGGACTCCAAACAACCTTCGGTCATCAAATCACACAAACTCATAATACAAATCGTCATCAAACATTAAGCGTGCGGACCCTACGGGTTCGAGAACTATGTAGACATGACCGAGACACATCTCTGGTCAATAACCAATAGCGGAACCTGGATGCTCATATTGGCTCCTACATATTCTATGAAGATCTTTATCGATCAAACTGCACAACAACATACGCTGTTCCCTTTGTCATCGGTATGTTACTTGCCCGAGATTCGATCGTCGGTATCATCATACCTAGTTCAATCTCATTACTGGCAAGTCTCTTTACTTGTTCCATAATGCATCATCCCGCAACTAACTCATTAGTCACATTGCTTGCAAGGCTTATAGTGATGTGCATTACCGAGAGGGCCCAGAGATACCTCTCCGACAATCGGAGTGACAAATCCTAATCTCGATCTATACCTGTACTTCAGTCTCCCACTTGCACTAGAGTCAATAATCTAGATTACATAGTAATGATTCTAACACCCATGGAGTCTTGGTGCTGATCATATTTTGCTCGTGAGAGAGGCTTAGTCAACGGGTCTGCAACATTCAGATCCGTATGTATATTGCAAATCTCTATGTCTCCTTCCTTGACTTGATCGCAGATGGAATTGAAGTGTCTCTTGATGTGCTTGGTTCTCTTGTGAAATCTGGATTCCTTTGCCAAGGCAATTGCACCAGTATTGTCACAAAAGATTTTCATTGTACTCGATGCACTAGGTATGACACCTAGATCGGATATGAACTCCTTCATCCAGATTCCTTCATTTGCTACTTCCGAAGCAGCTATGTACTCCACTTCACAGGTAGATCCCGCCACGACGCTCTGCTTGGAACTGCACCGACTTACAGCTCCTCCATTCAATATAAATACGTATCTGGTTTGTGACTTAGAGTCATCCGGATCAATGTCAAAGCTTGCATCGACGTAACCATTTACGACGAGCTCTTTGTCACCTCCATAAACGAGAAACATATCCTTAGTCCTTTTCAGGTATTTCGGGATGTTCTTGACTGCTGTCCAGTGATCCACTCCTAGATTACTTTGGTACCTCCCTGCTAAACTTATAGCAAGGCACACATCAGGTCTGGTACACAGCATTGCATACATGATAGAACCTATGGCTGAGGCATAGGGAATGACTTCCATTTTCTCTCTATCTTCTGAAGTGGTCGGGCATTGAGTCTGACTCAACTTCACACCTTGTAATATAGGCAAGAACCCTTTCTTTGCTTGATCCATTTTGAACTTCTTAAAAAAATTATCAAGGTATGTGCTTTGTGAAAGTCCAATTAAGCGTCTTGATCTATCTCTATAGATCTTGACGCCCAATATATAAGCAGCTTCACCGAGGTCTTTCATTGAAAAATTCTTATTCAAGTATCCTTTTATGCTATCCAGAAATTCAGTATCATTTCCAATCAACAGTATGTCATCCACATACAATATCAGAAATGCTACAGAGCTCCCACTCACTTTCTTGTAAATACAGGCTTCGCCAAAAGTCTGTATAAAACCATATGCTTTGATCACACTATCAAAGCGTATATTCCAACTCTGAGATGCTTGCACCAGTCTATAAATGGATCGCTGGAGCTTGCACACTTTGTTAGCACCTTTAGGATCGACAAAACCTTCTGGTTGCATCATATACAACTCTTCTTTAAGATATCCATTAAGGAATGCAGTATTGACATCCATTTGCCAAATTTCATAATCATAAAATGCGGCAATTGCTAACATGATTCCGACGGACTTAAGCATCGCTACGGGTGAGAAGGTCTCATCGTAGTCAACTCCTTGAACTTGTCGAAAACCTTTCGCAACAACTCAAGCTTTGTAGAAATTAACATTACCGTCAGATTCAGTCTTCTTCTTGAAGATCCATTTATTCTCTATGGCTTGCCGATTATCGGGCAAGTCAACCAAAATCCACACTTTGTTCTCATACATGGATCCCATCTTAGATTTCATGGCCTCAAGCCATTTCGTGGAATCTGGGCTCATCATCGCTTCCTCATAGTTCGTAGGTTCATCATGGTCAAGTAACATGACTTCCAGAATAGGATTACCGTACCACTCTGGTGCGGATCTTACTCTGGTTGACCTACGAGGTTCGGTAGTAACTTGATCAGAAGTTTCATGATCATCATCATTAGCTTCCTCACTAATTGGTGTAGGAATCACTGGAACTGATTTCTGTGATGAACTACTTTCCAATAAGGGAGTAGGTACAATTACCTCATCAAGTTCTACTTTCGTCGCACTCACTTCTGTCGAGAGAAACTCCTTCTCTAGAAAGGATCCATTCTTAGCAACGAATATCTTGCCTTCGGATCTGTGATAGAAGGTATACCAACAGTCTTCTTTGGGTATCATATGAAGACACATTTCTTCGATTTGGGTTCGAGCTTATCAGGTTGAAGCTTTTTCACATAAGCACTGCAGCCCCAAACTTAAGAAACGACAACTTAGGTTTCTTGCCAAACCACAGGTCATACGGTGTCGTCTCAACGGATTTATATGGTGCCCTATTTAACGTGAATGCAGCCGTCTCTAAAGCATAACCCCAAAACGATAGCAGTAAATTAGTAAGAGACATCATAGATCGTACCATATCTAATAAAGTGCGGCTACGACGTTCGGACACACCATTACACTATGGTGTTCCAGGTGGCGTGAGTTGCGAAACTATTCCGCATTATTTCAAATGAAGACCAAACTCATAACTCAAATATTCTCCTCCATGACCAGATCGTAGAAACTTTATTTTCTTGTTACGATGATTTTCCACTTCACTTTGAAATTCTTTGAACTTCTCAAATGTTTCAGACTTATGTTTCATCAAGTAGATATACCCATATTTGCTCAAATCATCTGTGAAGGTCAGCAAATAACGATACCCGCTGCCAGCATCAACACTCATCGGACCGCATACATTAGTATGTATTATTTCCAACAAATCTGTTGCTCGCTCCATTGTTCCGGAGAACGGAGTCTTAGTCATCTTGCCCATGAGGCATGGTTCGCAAGCATCAAGTGATTCATAATCAAGTGATCCCAAAAGCCCATCAGCATGGAGTTTCTTCATGCGCTTTACACCAAATATGACCTAAACGGCAGTGCCACAAATAAGTTGCACTATCATTATTAACCTTATATCTTTTGGTTTCAATACTATGAATATGTGTATCACTACTATCGAGATTCAATAAAAATAGACCACTCATTAAGGGTGCATGACCATAAAAGATATTAGTCATATAAATAGAACAACCATTATTCTCTGATTTAAATGAATAACCGTCTCGCATCAAACAAGATCCATATATAATGTTCATGCTTAACGCTGGCACCAAATAACAATTATTTAGGTCTAAAACTAATCCCGAAGGTAGATGTAGAGGTAGCGTGCCGACGGTGATCACATCGACTTTGGAACCATTTCCCACGCGCATCGTCACCTCGGCCTTAGCCAATCTTCGCTTAATCCGTAGCCCCTATTTCAAGTTGCAAATATGAGCAACAGAACTATCGGATTTCGGGTTCCGGCAAAACCCTTGAGTTTCGAACATTGGGGTGCGCACAAAGATTTCCCCCTACCTAATCACGCCATCAACCTCGCCGCGATCTCAAAGCCTAGCTCGACGAACTCGCAACACAAGAGAGATGAGATTTATACTGGTTCGGGCCACCGTTGTGGTGTAATACCCTACTCCAGTGTGGTGTGGTGGATTGCCTCTCGGGCTGAGGATGAACAGTACAAGGGGAAGAACAGCCTCCTGAGGCGAGGTGTTCTTGTGCTTGGTGGGTGTGTGGTTGAGGGAGAGCTTGATCATTCCTCCTTCCCTGTATGGTGGTGGCTAGCCCTATTTATAGAGGACCTGGTCCTCTCCCCAAATATTGAGCGGGAAGGGAGCCAACAACGGCCAGTTTGAAGGGGGACAACTAGTACAAGCTATCCTGACTAAAGGTGGTCTTCGCCTGTCAATGGCTCTCGTGGTGACGCTGTCTTGGGCTCCACGGTGACCTCCGTCCTGCCGCCGGCTGGTCTTGGTCTCATTGCACCGATATGGAAACCTTTGCCTAATGCCTCGGTACTCCTCGCCTGTGCTTGCCTCCTTAGCACCAAAGAGGAAACGAGGACACTATGCGCGCTGGCGCCCGCCAGGCCTTGGTCGTCACGGCTGACGTCGTAGGAACCTCGCGAGGTTCGCCTTGCCTTGATCTCTACGTCCCTCGCGAGCGAGCCTGGTGAGGCTGCTCCCGAGGAGGTCTTGTGTCATCCGCCTCGCGAGGCTTGGCCCCTCGCGAGGGTCTTGAGTGCTTGTTGGTGAAGACGGGCCGTACTGGGCCGCTAGTGGAGCCACGCCGCGGGCCACAGGCAGGCACGTTTGGGGACCCCCGTTCCCAGAATGCCGACAGTAGCCCCAGGGCCCAAGGCGCGGTCGGACTTGGCTTTGAGGCGAAGGCAAAGGGCAAGTGCGGAGCGACGCGGGCCCCAACAGCCTGCGGCCGCCGCCGTCGCTGATCTGGATGGGGTTGATGCCGGCCTCCCATGGCCCACTGTTGATGATGGCGTCGGCTGCGCTGGCGCGTGTAGATAGGGCTCCTTGAATTTCCTTTCTTTTGTTCCCTGCGAGGAATTGAAGCGAACCCCGTGGGGGCGTGTAAAGAACCTGTTGTCGGTTTCAAAACCGGCGGATCTCGGGTAGGGGGTCCCGAACTGTGCGTCTAAGGATGATGGTAATAGGAGACGGGGGACACAATGTTTACCTAGGTTCGGGCCCTCTCTATGGAGGTAATACCCTACTTCCTGCTTGATTGATCTTGATGAATATGAGTATTACAAGAGTTGATCTACCATGAGATCAAAGTGGCTAAACCCTAAAAGTCTAGTCTGTATGACTATGGTTATCTCCCTCCTCCGGACTAAGTCCTCTAGTTTATATAGACACCGGGAGGATCTAGGGTTACACAAAGTCGGTTACAAAGAAAGGAATCTACATATTTGATCGCCAAGCTTGCCTTCCATGCCAAGGAGAGTCCCATCCGGACATGAGTAAAGTCTTCGGTCTTTGTATCTTCACAGCCCATCAGTCCGGCCCATGGCTAACAGGTCGGACGCCCGAGGACCCCTTAGTCCAGGACTCCCTTAGTAGCCCCTGAACCAGTCTTCAATGACGAGGTGTTCGGCCCATAGATTGTCTTCGGCATTGCAAGGCGGGTTCCTCCACCGATGACTTCCAAGTAGTATATTCGGCCTTCCATTTAATGTCGTACCCCTCGGTTTCTGTGTATTAACAACTTCATCTTCCATGTGTCGAGCGAATGCGAGAGGTCAGGGTATTTTTGCACATAACACCCCGGCCACGCGAAGGATTGCGTCTATTTAAAGAGATTGGATCCCAGATCCATTTGACATCTCGCGGAAGAAAAATCCTCAAAGATTGCCAGGAAAGAACACTCCAAGATGTCTAGCATTCCCAGCTCCTCCCCCCGTCCTTGCGGCCCAGAAAAAGGCGAGTGGGAGAAGTGCTCCATATCCCATAGTCAGCTGGGGAAGCTGCAAATACAGGGGTTCCTCCCCCCTGCGGATCTAGTCCCTGTTCGAGCAGGGTTGGCCTCCTTCAACGGCAAAACCCAGGCGGAGGATTTCCCCAATCCATCCGGGGGGAACGGGTGTGTTTCGTCCCCTATCTGCTAAGGGGCATGGGATTTCCAATTCATCCATTCCTCCGAGGGCTTCTGGAATATTATGGCCTCCAGCTGCACAACTTTACTCCAGCCTCCATCCTCCATATTGCGGGTTATGTCGCTTTATGTGAACTATTCCTGTGTTGTGAGGCCCATTTTGAACTGTGGAGAAAGTTATTCTGCCTTGTCCCGCGTAACCACGAGGGATCCATATTTGACGTGGGCGGAGCCGAAATATGGCGCATTGCCGAGACCGGATACCTATCCAGCACACCGAAGAAGGCATCTGGAGAATGGACTTCCGAGTGGTTCTATATCGAGGACGTCGTACTTCCTGACCCAGTCCGGAGGGGTCTCCCCGAGTTCACAAGTATTCCTTAGAAGAAACGCCACAGCTGGCGCCCTCGGAGCCTCAAGGAGAAAGATAGTGCGGAAGTTCTCCAACTCTTGAGCAAGATAACGATGCTCGCTCAGTCCGGATATACGATAGTCGAAGTAATGGCGACCTCCATAGTGCGGGGGGTCCAGCCACTCCAATACTGAGGACTTCCCATGTGGCACTATAATGGGGAGGATGACGCCTCCCGTTGCGGCAGGAAGGGTCCAAACACCCTTGCTGCCCTGGCCAAAATATTGGTCGAACTATTCAAAGGGGAGGAAGAGGAGTTCCTGCGCATCAAACACAGGGAAGGATATTCTATGTACAGTCCTCCTAGCTGGGTAAGCCCCCAACTCCTCTTCTCTACTCATTCCACTCCCCGAACTACGTTCAATGAACATTAACCTGTCCATTTATAACAGCACTGGCGAAAGATTTCCAAGGGGCTTTACAACCCCGCCCCACAGCCCGAGGGCCACAATCGGGACCTTGACCCCGGTTTCGAAGAGGATCCAGACATATTCGTGGTGCTCGAGAATGGGGTGTTTTACCAAGCGAGCTACGACGGCACAGAAGTAGCCATCATCGCTGATTATCCCGGTCTTCTCCCCTCTTCACACTTAAGTAATCAGGAGACACCTTGTCCAAAAGAGTTCTCTCATTCTACCTCACCCACCGCACCGTCCCGTGCTTCAAAGGGGAGGCGCTCGACGCGCCATGCTACTCCAAGAGTGATTCCGAAGAGAGCGGCTCCCGTAATGGGCAAGCCTTTGAAGAGGAAGGCGAATGAAGACACGGTCGGGCCCTCATCAAAGAGGTACGAGTTCGCAAGTACGTTTTTGTTTAGTAGTCTCATCCAACTGTGACTTTCATGTTCGTCCTGCATCAGGAAAAGAGTTCGCCGGACTGTGTCCGGGGATCCGGCCCCAGCCAAGGAGCCGGAGGCTGATATGGGAGTGACGCCGGACTGTCCTTCAGCTGAAAGCTCGGAAGATATGTCCGTCACCAACTCGGAGGTGGAGAGCGCCATGAATCACCGGCGCTGGAGGGCCATTTTACGGGACCCCCGCTTCTCGGAAGAGGCTTTTAATGCCTTCAGCTCGGCTGATGCCTACATCCGAGCTGCTCGAGATGGGCTTAGTAGAGCCACAAAGCAGCATTTAAAAGATGCGCAGGTAAATTTACTGTGTCCGAATATGATAATCATATACCAGTAGCCCCCGAGACTTAAAGTAGTTGGTACAACTGATTTGAGGATCGCTGTTTAAGCAGGTTCTTTCTGAGAAGAACGACCTGCTAGCCCAAGAGCTAGACAAGTGTTGGACACAGTTAACTGCAGTTACCGCCGAACTGGAAAAATCCAAGAAGGCGTCTGCAGGTAATATTTCCCTCCATCGAGAAATAGTAATTGTATAGCAGCTGTGTTAACACTGCGGCTTATCCGGATCGTCAGATCAACTGGAGGAGAAAGAGTCGAAAAGACTACATGCCGTAGGCGAGCGGGTGCTGGCCCGAGTCACACAGGAGAAAACAAACTTCAAGATTCAAACACCCAGCTGGGCAAAGAACTGAAAGATGTGCGGGCCCACTTGGCCGACTCCGTAAAGGAGAACAAAAGGCTGCAAGGTGGCATATTCAATATGTGGCCGAACTATACCTTATAGAAATTTGGGCATAACAGGGACTAACAGAGTTATGTCTACAGGTATGCTGACTGGTCATCCCGAAGAGGAGATGTCCGGATTCTCGGGCGATCTGCTACAAGAGCTGTCGCGCATGCATGAGCAAGCTCGGCAGGCGATGCGAAGCGTTGCCAAGGCCTTGTGGCCATCTGCCTCTCTTCCAGGAAAGATGGAGGAGCTCCTAGAGCTATTCAAGGGAGCGTGGCAGCGCTTTCGATTGTGGCAAATATCGGCTTGCCGGGAAGGTGCGCGAGAGGCATGGGCCATGGTGAAAACACGGTACACCAAGCTTGATCCGAATCATATGGCTCGGGTCGGACCTCTAGGGTCAGATGGGAAAGAAGTTCCCGTTAGTTTGGTATATGACCAAGTAACAGTAGCCGCCAAGTATTCCCAGCAGGATTGTAAGGTAGATAGCCTGCTGGACGGTATAGAGGAGGAAATGTTTGAGTCCAAGTGACTGTGTATTTTCCTTCTAGCTGAATTGTAAAACGATTGTCATCGCAGACTTTTTCGCTTCGACCTCTGGACCCGAAGGTGCAGAGTGTTTCCGAATACTATTGTGGCCGAATAGAACGGTGTATGCTTGGAAACCAGGCGTAGGGGTCATAGTTGCTTGAACAGACAAGTTGTATCCGGCTAGTTATGCTATATTACATTAAGATTGTAAGAAACATCTTCCAGAGAGAATAGTTCCGTTAAGGGTTCCTTTCCCTGGGTATGCATGCGTTAATGCGCATGTCCGAACTGTGATTGAGAAATCACAGTATGTTTTAACTTCTGGGGGTTCACAATGTAGTAAATGCAAAAAACATCTTTAATCCACCGACCGAATATTCCCTTAAGAACGCTAGCTTTCGGCTTCACCCAGTCTGAGGTACACATCCGGATGACCTGGCAGTAACAATCGCAGAGGTGCTCCCTTTATGCCCTAGCCGAACTAACGGGAACGTAGGGCATAAGCACAGGAGCCAGGCAACCCAGCTTGGCCAAGACTTAAGTCATATCGATGCATATAATGGCGAAGAAAAGGGACATATGGAAAAATGCATATGTGATGAGCTTGATGCTCGGAAAATAATAACAAGCTTCTGTCCAAGAAGCCCCCAGGTATAATGGACGTACATATGTAAGTATGTGTATATTACCGGTGCGCGGTTGAGCCGCACGAAAAGCTCTAAGGCTAAAAATAAAAAAGGGAAAAAAGTGAAAAGTGAGGAAAAAACAAATGGAACAGTAGGGAGAAGGAGACAAACAAAGAATTCAGCGCTAAGCATAGAATCTTCGGAGTCTGGCCGCGTTCCAAGGGTTCGGCTCTAAGTGATTATCTGACGCATCACGCAGGCGGTACGCTCCTCCAGTGAGAACTTCGTCAATGATGAAGGGACCTTCCCATTTGGGCTTGAGTTTGTCCTTTTTCTTCTCCGGCAAGCGTAGAACGAGTTCGCCAACATTGTAAGTCTTGGCCCGTACTTCTCTGCTTTGATATCTGCGGGCTTGTTGTTGATAAAATGCGGAACAGGCTTTTGCAACGTCGCGCTCCTCCTCCAGGGCGTCTAGGCTGTCCTGTCGATCGAGCTCGGCTGCTCTCTCTTTGTACATGCGCACTCGAGGCGAGTCATGAATAATGTCACAGGGCAACACCAGCTCGGCGTAGTACACCATGAAGAAAGGTGTGTATCCGGTAGTGCGATTGGGCGTGGTCCGCAGCCCCGAGAGTACGGAGTCGAGCTCCTCAACCCAGTGCTTGTCCGATTCCTTCAAAGATCGCACCAGCCTGGGTTTGATGGCGCTCATAATAAGACCATTGGTCCGTTCGACTTGACCGTTTGTTTGCGGGTGATAGACGGAGGCGTAATCGAGTTTAATGCCCAGATTGGCGCACCAGTTTTTCACCTCATCGGCTGTAAAGTTGGAGCCGTTATCAGTGATGATGTTGTGTGGAACACCATAACGATGTACAACACCGGATATAAAGTCTATCACTGGTCCGGCCTCGGCCGTTTTAACTGGTTTGGCCTCTATCCACTTAGTGAATTTATCCACCATGACCAACATAAATTTTTTCTTATGGCTTCCTCCTTTAAGGGGTCCGACCAAATCGAGCCCCCAGACCGCGAAAGGCCAAGTGATGGGGATTGTTTGTAGAGCAGTGGGTGGCATATGGCTCTGGTTAGCGAAAAGCTGGCATCCGACACAACGTTGGACAAGGTCCTGCGCGTCTGCTTGGGCCGTCGGCCAATAAAACCTGTACGGAAGGCCTTGCTAACAAGGGCCCGAGCTGCGGCATGGTGGCCACCGAGACCAGCATGAATTTCAGCCAGGAGCTGCCGCCCCTCCTCCTCAGAGATACATCTTTGAAGGACTTCGGTAGCACTTTTCTTTTAGAGCTCTCCGTCGTGAACCTTATAGGCCTTCGAACGCCGGACAATGCGGCGGGCCTCGTTCTGATCCTCAGGGAGTTCCTTCCTATTAAGGTAGGCCAAGTAGGGTTCAGTCCATGGGGCAATTACTGCCATAATGAGATGGGCCGACGGTGTTATTTCGGTGGCCGACCCCCGATGATAGCGGTGTGTTCAGAATCTAGGGTTGTGTTCGGGTCCGGACTAGTGTCGCCGCTCTCCCCTTGCCACACCATGGATGACTTAAAAAGCCTTTCTAGAAAGATGTTAGGTGGGACGGGGTCGTGTTTGGCACCGATGCGAGCGAGGACGTGCGCCGCTTGATTACTTTCTCGAGCCACGTGATGAAACTCGAGCCCCTCGAACCGAGCCGACATTTTTAGGACGGCATTGCGATAAGCCGCCGTCTTCGGATCTTTGGCGTCAAAATCTCCGTTTATTTGAGATATTGCGAGGTTTGAGTCCCCACGCACTTTTAGGCGTTGTATTCCCATGGAGGCGGCAATCCGAAGACCATGCAATAAGGCCTCGTATTCGGCTACGTTGGAGCCTGTATATAATATCTGGAGTATGTACTGGACTACATCTCTAGTGGGGGATGTTAAAAGGACACCCACTCCTAATCCTGCCAGCATTTTGGAGCCATTGAAATACATGACCTAGTTGGAATACGTGCCGTACTCCTTAGGGAGTTTGGCCTCTGTCCATTCGGCGACGAAGTCCGCCAATACTTGGGATTCAATGGCTCGACGTGGTTTGTATGTTATGTCGAATGGAAGGAGCTTAATGGCCCATTTGGCAATCCGGCCCGTAGCATCGTGGTTGTTTATTATATCATTAAGTGGTACTTCGGAAGCCACCGTGATCGAACACGCTTGAAAATAGTGTCGCAGCTTCCGGGAAGCCATAAAGACCGCGTATGCTATCTTTTGATAATGAGGGTACCAGGATTTGCATGGTGTGAGAACAGTGGATACGTAATATACCGGCATCTGAAGCGGGAACTTGTGTCTGACCTGCTCTCGCTCAACAACGAGCACGGCGCTCACCACCTGGTGTGTTGCCGATATGTATAATAGCATGGGTTCGCCGACATTTGGCGTGGCCGGGATTGGGTTGCTCGCTAGGAGGGCTTTTATTTCTTCCAGTCGGGCCGTTGCCGCATCCGTCCATTCGAAGTGATCGGTGCGCCGGATTAGGCGGTACAGTGGCAATACATTTTCTCCCAATCTGGAGATAAAGCGGCTTAACGCTGCCACACATCCGGGCAGTTTTTGGACCTGTTTAAGGTTTGTTGGTGTAGCCAATTGCGACAAAGCTCGGATTTTGGTTGGATTTGCTTCGATTCCTCTGCTGGAAACAATGAAGCCCAGCAGTTTTCTGGCGGGGACGCCGAAAACACATTTTTCTGGATTGATCTTAATGTTGTATGTATGGAGGTTGTCGAATGTAAGGCGTAAATCGTCTATTAGTGACTCGACGTGCCTGGTCTTAATGACGACGTTGTCCACATATGCTTCTACTGTCTTGCCAATCTGTTTTTCCAGGCATGTTTGAATCATGCGTTGGTAAGTGGCGCCCGCGTTTTTGAGCCCGAAAGGCATAGTGTTGAAGCAGAAAGGCCCATATGGGGTAATGAATGCTATTGCAGCTTGATCGGACTCCTTCATTTTAATCTGATGGTATCCGGGGTATGCGTCGAGAAAACACAGTGAGTCGTGTCCAACGGTTGCGTCGATGATCTGATCGACCCGTGGGAGGGGAAAGGGATCCTTAGGGCAAGCCTTGTTGAGGTCTTTGAAATCGATGCATAGGCGCCAGGATTTACCCTTCTTTGGTACCATCGCCAGGTTTGCTAGCAAGTCCGGGTGTTTTATTTCTCTGATGAATCCAGCTTCGAGTAACTTGGCTAGCTCTTCTCCCATGGCTTGTCGTTTGGGTTCGGAAAAACGCCACAGTGTTTGTTTGAGCGGTTTATATCCCTTAAGAATATTGAGGCTGTGTTCGGCTAGCCTGCGTGGGATTCCTGGCATGTCAGAAGGGTGCCAGGCGAATATGTCCAAATTCTTGCACAGGAACTCTCGTAGCACGGCATCGACTGTTGGGTTAAGTTGTGCCCCAATAGATGCTGTCTTGTTGGGGTCCGTTGGATGGACTTGGAATTTGACTATTTCTTCTGCTGGTTTGAAGGAGGTGGACTTGGGTCGTTTGTCTAGGATCACATCGTCCCTATCCACCGTGGAGCGCAATGCGGTTAGTTCTTCGGCCGCGAGGGCTTCAGATAATGCCTCGAGGGCCAGGGATGCAGTTTTGTTTTCGGCGCGAAGTGCTATGTCCGGATCACTGATAAGAGTGATAATGCCATTGGGCCCAGGCATCTTGAGCTTCATGTACCCACAATGAGGTATAGCTTGGAAGCGTGTAAAAGCGTCTCGCCCCAGCAGGGCGTGATATCTGCTGTTGAAAGGGGCCACTTGCAAGGTTATTTCTTCGGACCGATAGTTCTCCGGTGTGCCGAATACCATGTCAAGTGTGATTTTTCCCACACACTGCGCCTCCCGACTGGGGATGATTCCTCGGAAGGACGTGCTGCTTTGCTTGATGCGGCTCCTGTCTATTTCCATTTTGTGGAGTGTATCTTCGTAGATGAGGTTTAGTCCGCTGCCGGCGTCCATGAGAACCTTGGTGAGCCGAAAGCCGTCCACAATTGGGCTGAGAACCAAGGTGGCTGGTACTCGGACTGCTCTGTGTTTTGGTTCGTCACAGGCATTAAAAGTTATAGCCATGTCATTCCAAGGGTTTATTGCTGCGATTGGCAGACTTCGGCGAGTTCGCGGAGTGCCCTTTTGCGCCTATTGTTTGAAGCGAATGTCTCGGAGACCGTCAGTACTTTGGGGTCGTCGTCTTCTGGGGGGTGTTGTTCTGCTATATTCTTGGTGAGGATATCTTCGCCGCTCTTGGCCACTTGCTGGAGTATCCAACATGCTCTAAGGCTGTGGGTTGGTATGTTATCCGGTGTAGCGTGTATTTTGCATGGCCCATCGAGCCATCCTTCCAGAACGGTTCCGCGCCCCGTAGTGGATTTGTATTTCTTTACTATTGGGTCGGGCGTGCCACGATGGTGCACCCTTTTCCCCTGAACTACGGGTTGAGTGTGGACCGATGGTTCCCAACGGGCTGCCTGAGTTTTCCAGGCGCTTTCCTTGCGTTGTACTTTTGTACGATAGTTGCCAGGTCAGCAAAGTGTAATGTGCGACGGTGGTTGATGGCGTTGAGTATTCCTTCGTCCATGCAATTGTTTCGGAACGCTGAGATTGCTTCCTCGTCGCTGCAATCTTTAATCTTGTCTTTGGCAAGAAGGAATCTGGCCCAGAAGTGGTAGACCATTTCCTGAGACTACTGTTGTATGCTCATGAGAGCGCTTATATTTGGGTGGGTGGGCGGTTCTAAATCCGAAACCTGACCCAATTTTGGATCCGGAATCTGAAGGTCGTCCGAATTTAACAGATCGGGCTCCGGGATGTCCACTGATTTCTTGGGCCCGCCGTCCGATTCTATGTTCGGAGGGCGGGATGCATCTCCTCGCAGATGGGTGTCTGGTTCTTTGAGATCGGAGATCTGGACATAGTTCGTCCTTAGTATGGAGGAAGAGTTGTCGTCTCGCTCCTCGACTATCGCTATCTGGTGGGTGATCGGCGGATATTTGATTTCTCTCTGATCGGGTTTAAGCCCAATTCGATCATAGTCTGTAGCGACCCCCAGGGCGGCGATGCGGTCGAGGAGTTTGTTTAAAGACGAAAGCTCCACTGGATCCATCTGCTTGGAGTGTCCGGAGTCGATACGAAGGGGATTTTCAATGACCCGGGAGGTCATCGTCGGCTCAACGGCCGAACGGGCGGTCGTGGTAAAGCCGCCCAGCCGGAGGGTTTAGCCTGGGGCCAGTGCTCCTCCGGAGGTGATATTGTCCTTGAGAACAAGGCGAGTCATCGATCCTGTCTTCGACGCCACATCGGAACTCTCAATGAAAGCACCAATGTCGGTGTCAAAACCGGCGGATCTCGGGTAGGGGGTCCCGAACTGTGCGTCTAAGGATGATGGTAACAGGAGACGGGGGACACAATGTTTACCCAGGTTCGGGCCCTCTCTATGGAGGTAATACCCTACTTCCTACTTGATTGATCTTGATGAATGTGAGTATTACAAGAGTTGATCTACCACAAGATCATAGTGGCTAAACCCTAAAAGTCTAGCCTGTATGACTATGGTTATCTCCCTCCTCCTGACTAAGTCCTCCGGTTTATATAGACATCGGGAGGATCTAGGGTTACACAAGGTTGGTTACAAAGAAAGGAATCTGCATATTTGATCGCCAAGATTTCCTTCCACGCTAAGGAGAGTCCCATCCGGACACGGGTAAAGTCTTCGGTCTTTGTATCTTCACAACCCATCAGTCCGACCCATGGCTAACAGGCCGGACGCCCGAGGACCCCTTAGTCCAGGACTCCCTCACGTGTAATGTATTTTATTGGCATTATCCTTATTATGAAATTGTGCGAGCGCATGTCCTACTTCGTCTCAGTCTCCCTTTTCTATCCTCGCGATGGCTTGGTGCTCTACGCTGATAGGTCCCGGTCCCCAGGCAGGCTGCAGCCGTCTCTGGTATGCCAGGTCGCGATGCCGTGGTCAAGGCCAGGAGGTGAGCGGCCTGAGGTCCAGTAAGAGCTCCCGAGATGCAATGCTCAGGAGGTCCCCTTTAGCGCGCAAGCGACCATCAAGAGGTAAGAAAGGGAGGCGACGTTGCCGCGGCAGGGCTGCAGCAAGTGAGGATCCCGTGTCGTAGCGATTGGTTGGTCGGAGCACGAAATTTATCTTGGCAGTCTGGAGTCGTTTCCTTGATTTGCACCAGACTTGTGCGCTGGCGGCCGTGGCGCAACTAGGTTAGGTCCGTGCGTGCTTCCCCTTCTTCCCCATGCTCTCCTTTGTGCTCTGCGTCCTCAGGTCCTGGCCCTCGAGCGAGCTCAGCCGCCGCTGGTATGCCAGGTCGTGATGCCGTGGTCAAGGTCAGGGGGTGAGGGCTGGAGAGCCAGTAGGAGCTCCTGAGTCGCGATGCTCAGGAGCCCCCTTTTAACGCGCAGGAAAATCACTTGGGAGAATAGGGAGCCGGTGGTACCGCCCGCTGTTGCCCTCGGGAGGTTCCTGCAAGTCAGCACGAGAAGGGGCACAGATTGCCATTATGATTGCCGTCGGGCCACTGGTCGCTTCGTAAGAGAATGAAGGCACTGGGGGCCTGGTGAGGTGACACGCGCAGGGCTTGTCGCGGGTCAGAGCTCGACCGCTCAGATTTATCGACGTTGCAGGGACGGACCCAAGCACAAGCGCCGTGCCAGCATGAACAGCTTCTGTGGTAGGTGACAACCAAGCAGGTGATAATCACAGATAGGGTAAGCATGAAAAGCAGACTAGCTTAGGTAAATGCAAGAACAATACACACCACTAGGCTGGACCTGAGCGGCTTGGGGATGATGCAGCCCGAAGGGCGCCCCCAACAGAGTAAGCTAAAGATGTAAAGGGATACGTGCCACAGGGACGGACCCACGCGGCCTGGGAATGATGCAGCTCGAGGGGCGCTCCTAGCTAAATAAACTTGGAAAATGTCACCTGGTTCTGTTGTTGAAGGAATGTTGGGGCAGCTGAAGACGCATGGTGAAGGGGTTGCTCCTCACGAGCCACCGGGACCCTGAGCCTCGGGAGGCTCTGGGGGTCCGGGCGGTTCCTTGAAAATTGTCTCCATCTCCGCCAGGACTGCGTGGTGCCTGGCCTCCTGAGCAGACAGGATGCTCTGCAGGTTGCGCTGGAAGGCGGACGCCACGCTCGGCAGGCCGAAGGGCATGCGAACGTAGCTGTGAGGCGGGCCCTCGTAGCGTCCCACGCGTGATGGCCATAAAAGCTCCAGAGATGCAGCCCTGTTGAGCCCTGGGATGTCGATGCAGACGCGCAGCCCACCATCCTCTCCTGGATGAGGAGCCACGCCGGGTGAGCGGTGGTCGCTACGCATGGCTCTTGCATCCTGCAGTTCCTGAGTGGTCTTGGTAATGAACTCCTGAGCGCTGGGAGCTCCTCGCCCGGTGTCCTCCCGAGGGAAACGTGCTGCGAAGCACGCCTCCATGTGGTGCCCGAGCGCCTCCCTCGTGACGTTGGCAAGGTCGGAGGCCCTCCAGAAGAGAGCCCCCGAGCCCTGCCCGAGGAGGGCGCCCGACGCGCCTTCCTATGCGAGGGAGGGAGGTGCCCCAGGCGCGGGCGCTGGTCCTGACGTGGCTCCACTTGCGGCACCGCTCTCCTGAGGCGCTGTGCGGAGCAACGGCTTCTTCTTCTTGGGGACGACCTCAGGAGGGTACTATGCTGCATTGCTGTCGGGGTCTTCAACTGACGCTGCTTGGAAGGCGCGCTCGAGGGAGCACACCGCATCTCTTTCTTCACAGGGGACTGTGATGATCCCGCCACTTTCTGGCATCTTGGGGACGTTGTAGCCGTGGTGCGTCAATGCCATGAATTTGGCTAGGGCTAGATACCCGAGGATGGCATTGTATGGCAGACGGATGTGGGCGACGTCGAAGTCGATGAGCTCGGTGCGGTAGTTGTCGCGCTGTCCGAAGGTGACAGGGAGGCGGACCTCCCTATTGGCATGGTGGAACCGTCGGTCACTCCTGAGAAGGGCTTTGTAGGCTGAAGCTGATCGTAGGGCACTTGAAGGCTGTCGAACATCTCGACAGACAGGACATTGAGCCCTGCGCCGTCGTCGATGAGGGTCTGGGTGACTTGTACGTTGCTGATGACGGGTGAGCAAAGCATCAGGAGAGCGCCAGTGGTGGCCGCGCACTTGAGCTGATCTGCAGAACTGAAGGTGATGGCGCACTTGGACCACCTAAGCGGGCGTGTGGCCTCGAGCCTGGGGAGGACTGCGTTCACCTCGCGAGCAAACTGCTTGAAGATTCTCTGAGAGGCTGGGGCTTGGGCTCCGCCCAGGATGTAGGCGATAGCCCGCGGCTCCTGGAAGCCCCCAGCCCCCTCGTCCTGATGGTGGTCGTCGTTCCTTCTTGGTGGTGGCGGTAGCGGAGGAAGACCAACGTTGCCTTGGGGGCGGTCCTCGCAAGGCTGATCCCTCCAGGCGCCCTCGCGAGGCTGGTCCTGCCAGCGGTCCTCACGAGGCCGGTCACGCCACTCCTGGCGAGCGCCACGGTCGTCCTAGCGTCCTCCACCACGTCCTCCTCCTCGGCCGTAGCCCCGGTCGTTGCGCTCGGGGCGTCGACCGAGGGATCCATCTCGAATGGCCCTGAGCTCTTGACAGTCATTGGTGTTGTGGCTGTGAACGTTGTGGAAGGCGTAGAACGGCCGACTGCTCTTGGATGACTCGGGCTGGTCCCGGCCGCGCTTCGTGTCTGGCTCCGCCGCGAGTACGGCCACTCCCTTGCGCTTCACATCCTTGGCCTTGGCTTTCTTCTCCTCCAGGTCGACAGCCGGGAGGTCGAGGGGGGAAAGGCGCCCTTCCTCGGCCCTTGTGCACTTGGTCGCCAGGTTGAACAACTCAAAGGATGTGCACAACTCCTCGTGGATGGTGAGCTCCTCCTTCATCTTGACATCGCAGACGCCATCAGAAAACGCGGAGATGATGGCCTCATCCGTCACCTTGGGGATCTTGAGGCAAATGTTGTTGAAGCGCTAGATGTACTTCTGGAGGGTCTCCGCTGGCTGCTGCTTGACGCGGCGCAGGTCGCCCGCGGTCGGAGGGCGGTCGCGAGTGCCCTGGAAGTTGGCGACGAAGTGGTCGCACATCTCGTTCCAGGAGGAGATGGAGCCCGAGGGAAAGTTCAGGAGCCACGAATGTGCGCCATCCTTGCGAGCCATGGGGAACCAGTTCGCCATGACTTTTTCGTCGCCGTTGGCCGCCTTGATGCTCAGCTCGTAGAGCTACAGGAACTTCGTGGGGTCGGGGGTGCCGTCGTAGCGTGAAGGTAGGTCTGGCTTGAACTTGCCTGGCCATGCGACGCTACACAACTCAGGAGTGAAGGCGCGGCAGTCCGCGGTGGCCACCGGGACCCTTTGCTGATGTGGAGCCTACCCTTGATGTCCGCGCACCGCCACCGCAGGCGGCGCACGGTCTCGTCGTAGTGGTGCTGGGAGCGCGGGAGCATTTTCTTGCGGACGAGGAACTTCTTGGTAGCTTCCTTCTTCACGCACGGGCGCCCGACGCGGCGGGTCACGCCGGGGGGCCGCATGCCTTGGCGCCAGGACGCCGTCTTGGTGCGGAGGTGGTGGAGGTGGCGCTCCATGAGCCACGTCGCCCGCAGCTGGCGGAGGGCGAGGCAGCAAGAGGGAGGGCGCAGGGGAGCCCCCTGCGGCACCGACGAGCTTGGCGATGCGGTCCAGCCAGTCCTTGTAGAGGTCGTGGATGGGGCGGTAGCGCAGGAGTTCGCGTGCCATGAGCAACGCGGCCTGCGCGTCCGTGGGTGCGCGACGAGCGTGAGACGACGAGCCGGCCGGGGTAAACGACGTAGTGGCGTTGTGGCCATCCCGCCGCACCGAGGGGCGCAGCAAGGACGCTTGCTGCTCGTTCCCCGCTGGGCCGGTGACGGTGTTGGCGGCAGGCGACGGAGAACGACGGGGAGGCCCGCCGACGGGAGCCGTCTGAACGACGCGGGCGGCGAGGGCGGCCCGGCGCTCAGCGCGAGCTCGGCGTGCGTCCACCATGGATGCGACGAAGCGACAGGACGCGGATCGACGGAAGGAAAGCTTCGGCTCACCCCTACCTGGCGCGCCAAATGTCGGATTTCGGGTTCCGGCAAAACCCTTAAGGTTCGAACACTGGGGTGCGCACGAAGATTTCCCCCTACCTAATCACGCCCTCAACCTCGCCGCGATCTCAAAGCCTAGCTCAACGAACTCGCAACACAAGAGACATGAGATTTATACTGGTTCAGGCCACCGTTGTGGTGTAATACCCTACTCCAGTGTGGTGTGCTGGATTGCCTCTTGGGCTGAGGATGAACAGTACAAGGGGAAGAACAGCCTCCTGAGGCGAGGTGTTCTTGTGTTTGGTGGGTGTGTGGTTGAGGGAGAGCCTGATCGTTCCTCCTTCCCTCTATGGTGGTGGCTAGTCCTATTTATATAGGCCCTGGTCCTCTCCCCAAATATTGAGCGGGAAGGGAGCCAACAACGGCCAGTTTGAATGGGGACAGCTAGTACAAGCTATCCTGACTAAAGGTGGTCTTCGCCTGCCAAAGGCTCTGGCGGTGACGCCGTCTTGGGCTCCACGGTGACCTCCGTCCTGCCGTCCGGCTGGTCTTGGTCTCGTTGCACCGATATGGAAACCTTTGCCTGATGCCTCGTTACTCCTCGCCTGCACTTGCCTCCTTAGCACCAAAGAGGAAACGAGGACACTGTGCGCGCTGCCGCCTGCCTGGCGCCCGCCTGGCCTTGGTCGCCACGGCTGACGTCGTAGGAACCTCGCGAGGTTCACCTTGCCTTGATCTCTCCACCCCTCACGAGCCGGCCTGGTGAGGCTGCTCCCGAGGAGGTCTTGTGTCTTCCGCCTTGCGAGGCTTGGCCCCTCGTGAGGGTCTTGAGTGCTTGTTGGTGAAGACGGACCGTACTGGACTGCGAGTGGAGCCATGCTGTGGGCCGCAGGCAGGCAAGTCTGGGGACCCCCGTTCCCAGAACGCCGACAAGAACCAGTATCAAATACCTAGGCGCTACTACGAGCATTAGTAAGGTACACATCAATAACATGTATATCAAATATACCTTTCACCTTGCCATCCTTCTTATCCGCCAAATACTTGGGGCAGTTCCGCTTCCAGTGACTAGTCCCTTTGCAGTAGAAGCACTCAGTCTCAGGCTTAGGTCCAGACTTGGGCTTCTTCACTTGAGCAGCAACTTGCTTGCCGTTCTTCTTGAAGTTCCCCTTCTTCCATTTGCCCTTTTTCTTGAAACTAGTGGTCTTGTTGACCATGAACACTTGATGCTCCTTCTTGATTTCTACCTCAACAGCCTTCAGCATCGCGAAGAGCTCGGGAGTTGTCTTATCCATCCCTTGCATATTATAGTTCATCACGAAGCTTTTGTAGCTTGCTGGCAGTGATTGAAGAACTCTGTCAATGACACTATCAACTGGAAGATTAACTCCCAGCTGAGTCAAGTAATTGTGGTACCCAGACATTCTGTGTATATGTTCACTGACAAAACTATTCTCCTCCATTTTGCAGCTGTAGAACTTATTGGAGACTTCATATCTCTCAATCCGGGCATTTGCTTGAAATATTAACTTCAACTCCTCGAACATCTCATATGCTCCATGACGTTCAAAACATCGTTGAAGTCCCGGTTCTAAGCCGTAAAGCATGGCACACTGAACTATCGAGTAGTCATCAGCTTTGCTCTGCCAGGCTTCATAACGTCCGGCGTTGCTCCTGCAGCGGGTTTGGCACTCAGCGGTGCTTCTAGGACGTAATTCTTCTGTGCAGCAATGAGGATAATCCTCAAGTTATGGACCTAGTTCATGTAGTTGCTACCATCATCTTTCAACTTAGCTTTCTCTAGGAACGCATTAAAATTCAACGGAACAGTAGCACGGGCCATTTATCTACAACAACATAGACATGCAAAATACTATCAGGTACTAAGTTCATGATAAATTTAAGTTCAATTAATCATATTCCATAAGAACTCCCACTTAGATAGACATCCCTCTAATCATCTAAGTGATCACGTGATCCATATCAACTAAACCATGTCTGATCATCACATGAGATGGAGTAGTTTTCAATGGTGAACATCACTATGTTGATCATATCTACTATATGATTCACGCTCAACCTTTCGGTCTCAGTGTTCCGAGGCCATATCTGCATATGTTAGGCTCGTCAAGTTTAACCCGAGTATTCTGCGCGTGCAAAACTGGCTTGCACCCGTTGTATGTGAACGTAGAGCTTATCACACCAGATCATCACGTGGTGTCTCGGCACGACGAACTGTAGCAACGGTGCATACTCCGGGAGAACACTTATACCTTCAAATTTAGTGAGAGATCATCTTATAATGCTACCGCCGTACTAAGAAAAATAAGATGCATAAAAGATAAACATCACATGCAATCAATATAAGTGACATGATATGGCCATCATCATCTTGTGCCTTTGATCTCCATCTCCAAAGCACCGTCATGATCTCCATCGTCACCGGCTTGACACCTTGATCTCCATCGTAGCGTCGTTGTCATCTCGCCAACTATTGCTTCTATGACTATCGCTACTGCATAGTGATAAAGTAAAGCAATTACATGGCGATTGCATTTCATACAATAAAGCGACAACCATATGGCTCCTTCCAGTTGCCGATAACTTTTACAAAACATGGTCATCTCATACAATAACTTATATCACATCATGTCTTGGCCATATCACATCAGAACATGCCCTGCAAAAACAAGTTAGACGTCCTCTACTTTGTTGTTGCAAGTTTTACGTGGCTGCTACGTGCTTCTAGCAAGAACCGTTCTTACCTACGCATTAAAACCACAACCATTTTTCGTCAAGTGTGCTATTTTAACCTTCAACAAGGACCGGGCATAGTCAAACTCGATTCAACTAAAGCTGGAGAAACAGACAACCGCCAACCACCTTTATGCAAAACAAGTTGCATGTCTGTCGGTGGAACCGGTCTCATGAATGTGGTCATGTAAGGTTGGTCCAGGCCACTTCATCCAACAATATCGCCGGATAAAAATAAGAAGTTGGTGGTAAGCAGTATGACTATTATTGCCCACAACTCTTTGTGTTCTACTCGTGCATATCATCTACGCATAGACCTGGCTCGGATGCCACTGTTGAGGAATGTAGCATGCAATTTCAAAAAATTCCTACGATCATGCAAGATCTATCTAGGTGATGCATAGCAATGAGAGGGGGAGAGTGTGTCCACGTACCCTCGTAGACCGAAAGCGGAAGCGTTAGTATAATGCGGTTGATGTAGTTGAATGTCTTCGTGATCTAACCGATCTAGTACCGAACGTATGACACCTCCGAGTTCAGCACATGTTCAGCTCGATGACGTCCCTCAAACTCTTGATCCAGCAGAGGGTCGAGGGAGAGTTTTGTCAGCACGACGGCGTGGTGACGGTGATGGTGATGTGATCGGCCCAGGGCTTCGCCTAAGCACTACGACGCTATGACCGGAGGAGTAAACTATGGAGGGGGGCACCGCACACGGCTAAGAGAATAACTATTGTTTTTTGGGGTGCCCCCTGCCCCCGTATATAAAGCATGAGGGGAGGAGGAGGCCAGCCCAAGGGGGCGCGCCATGGGGGGAAACCGAATAGGACTCCATGTCCTATTCGGCCCCCCTTCCTTTCTTACGGAGGGGGAAAAGGGAAGGGAGAGGGAAGAGGAGAAGGAAAGGGGGGCACCCTCCTCCCCTAGTCCAATTCGGACTCCCCATGGGAGGGGGGTGTGGCCACCCCTTGTGGGCTGCCTCCCCTCTCTCCTATGGCCCATGTAGGCCCATAATTTTTCCCGGGGGGTTCCGGTAATCGCTCGGTACTCCGAAAAATACCCGAACCACTTCGAAACCATTCGGTTGTCCGAATACCATCGTCCAATATATCAATCATTACCTCTCGACCATTTCGAGACTCCTCATCATGTCCGTCATCTTATCCGAGACTTCGAACAATCTTCGATCATCAAAACACATAACTCATAATACAAATTGTCATCGAACGTTAAGCGTGCGGACCCTACGGGTTCAAGAACTATGTAGACATGACCAAGACACATCTCCAATCAATAACCAACAGCGGAACCTAGATGCTCATATTGGTTCCTACATATTCTACGAAGATCTTTACCGGTCAAACCGCAATGACAACATACGTCATTCCCTTTGTCATCGGTATGTTACTTGCCCGAGATTCGATCGTTGGTATCATCATACCTAGTTGAATCTCGTTACTGGCAAGTCTCTTTACTTGTTTCATAATGCATCATCCAGCAACTAACTCATTAGTAACATTGCTTGCAAGGCTTATAGTGATGTGCATTACCGAGAGGGCCCAAAGATACCTCTCCGACAATCGGAGTGACAAATCCTAATCTCGATCTATACCTCTCCTTCAGTCTCCCACTTGCACTAGAGTCAATAATCTAGATTACATAGTGACATGCTGATGCATAGGAAGAGAGTTAGACCTTGTTGTTGCATGATATATGTTGCTTTGTTCTCGCTACTAAATTATAAATCATTGCTACTTAAAATTGTCTTTGATATACCTTGGTTTCCGGGTGGATCGATTACTTGAGCACTTTATGCTAGCTTAATGGCTTTAAAGAAAGCGCTGCCAGGAAGACAACCCGGAAGTTTTGGAGAGTCATTTTATTCTGTTATGTGCTTTTATAAAGTTTTAAAAATATATATAGATGAGAACCTAAAAGTTTTTCAAAAAGAAAAGTGAAAGTGAGAGAGACGAGCATTGTTAAAGTGGGAGCTAGCCTTGAACTTTCTTCATGCCCATGGAAACTTTGTGAACCTTGATTACAGAAACTTTTCAACAAAAATAATTATCCCCTTGTACAAATCCATTGTATTTTAAAAATAATGTGCCAAGATTTTCCTTTAGGACGATTAGATTGCTTGTTTGGTATGTGCGGTGCAAAAACAGAAACATTTGATGTAGTGTGTGAATTTACATTTTTTACTGGAACATGCAAAAATTCTGAAATTTTTACATAGTACTGCTAGGAAAATTTTGTATTTTTTCCCTATTTTTTCAGAATTTTTGGAGTTACAGAAGTATGATCAATGTTTAGATTGCTACAGACTGTCCTATTTAAGACATATTCTGTTTTCGATGCATTGTTTTGCTTATTTTGGAGTTACAGAAGTATGATCAATGTTCAGATTGCTACAGACTGTCCTATTTAAGACATATTCTGTTTTTGATGCATTGTTTTGCTTATTTTGATGCTCCACATATTCTGTTCTCTACATATGGATAACCGTTATTTATAAAATGCTCTTTAGTTTCACTTATATTTATTAGAGCGTGGAAAAGTTTTTTGTAGAAAGAATTAAACTCTCTTGCTTCACTTATATCTATTTAGAGAGTCAATAGGAATTGGTCATTCACATGGTTACTCATAAAATCCTACATAAAACTTGTGGATCACTGAATATGATATGTTTGATTCCTTGCAATAGTTTTGTGATATAGAGATGGAATATGTGGGAATTACTAGTAAATGGTTGTGTTTAGTAGGAATATTGGTGTTAAGGTTTTTGATTCCCGAAGCATGCACGTATAGTCTCCTGTTATGCTGTGAAGTTGGAGCATGATTTATTATTGATTGTCTTCCTTTGCGTGGAGGTCGGGGGGGGCGATGGTTAACTCCTACCAACCTCCCCCCTAGGGGCATGCGTAGTAGTACTTCGCTTCAAGAGCTAATAAACTTTTGCAATAAGTATTTGAGTTCTTTTTGACTAATGTGAGTCCATGTATTATACGCACTCTTACCTTTCCACAATTTGCTAGCCTCTACAGTATCGTGCATTGCCCTTTCTCACCTCGAGAGTTGGTGCAAACTTTGTCGGTGCATCCAAACCCCATGATATGATACACTCTATCACACATAATCCTTATTATATCTTCCTCAAAACAGCCACCATACCTACCTATTATGGCATTTCCATAGCCATTCTGAGATATATTGCCATGCAACTTCCATCATTATCATATACATGACTTGAGCATTCATTGTCATATTGCTTTGCATGATCGTAACATAGCTAGCATGATGTTCTCATGGCTTGTCCGTTTTTTTATATCCTTGCTACACTAGATCATTGCACATCCTAGTACACTGCCAGAGGCATTCATATACAATCATACTTTGTTCTAGGTATCGAGTTGTAAGTAAATAGAAGCGTGATGATCATCATTATTCATTATTAGAGCATGTCCCGGTGAGGAAAGGATGATGGAGACTATGATTCCCCCACAAGTCGGTATGCGACTCCAAAAAAAAAAGAAAACAAAAGAAGAGAAAGTGAGGCCAAAAAGAGCCCAAGAAAAAAATGAGAGAAAAGAGAGAAGGGGCATGCCAATTCCACACTTGTGCTTCAAAGTAGCACCATGTTTTTCATATAGAGAGTCTCCTATGTAGTCACTTTCGTATACTATTGGGAATTTTCATTATAGAACTTGGCTTGTATATTCCGATGATGGGCTTCCTCAAATGCCCGAGGTCTTCATGAGCAAGCAAGTTGGATGCACACCTACTTAGTTTTCAGTTTGAGCTTTCATACACTTATAGCTCTTAGTGCATCTGTTGCACTACAATCCCTACTCCTCGCATTGATATCAATTGATGGGCATCTCCATAGCCTGTTGATTAGCCGCATCGATGTGAGACTTTCTTACTTTTTTGTGTTCTCTATGTTTACCCCTATCATCATAATCTATTCCACCCATAGTGTTATATCCGTGGCTTGCACTCATGTATTGCGTGGGAGTTGAAAAAGCTGGAGCGTGTTAAAAAGTATGAACCAATTGCTTGGCTGACACCGGGGCAGTACATGATAAATACTTTGTGTTAAGAAGATGGAGCATGACAAGACTATATGATTTTGTAGGTATAGCGTTATTGGCATTGATATTTTGAAAGACGTGATCATTTGCTGGGATGCCTGAGTATTGATGTCTTTATGTCAAATTATAGACTATTGCTTTGAATCACTCATGTCTTAATATTCATGCCATGATTAGATATATGATCAAGATTATGCTAGGTAGCATTCCACATCAAAAAATTTATCATTTACCTACTCGAGGATGAGCAGGAATGAAGCTTGGGGATGCTGATACATCTCCGTCGTATCTATAATTTTTTATTGTTCCATGCCAATATTATACAACTTTCACATACTTTTGGCAACATTTTATGTTATTTTTTGGGAATAACATATTGATCTATGTTTTTTGTTTCGCGGAATATTCATATCAAACTAAGTCCAAACCCGATAAAAATTTACGGAGAATTATTTTGGAATATATGTGATTTTTGGGAGGTGGAATCAACGCAAACGGAGGCCCACAACCTCTGCAAGATACCAGGGCGCGGCTGATGACCCACAAGTATATGGGATCTATCGTAGTCCTTACGATAAGTAAGAGTGTCGAACCCAACGAGGAGTAGAAGGAAATGACAAGCGGTTTTCAGTAAGGTATTCTCTGCAAGCACTGAAATTGATGAGGACATCAATACCATTGGTACACCCACAGGCCCTGCTGCTATACATAATGGACCAATTACTAGAGCTCGCGCACGCCAATTGAATTATCAGGTACTTTCGTTTCTTGGTAACGATTCTAATGTTCATGAGAATATGATGCTACCTAAATTGGATACATTTGTTTTTCTTACAAATGGAGGGCCTAGCTTGGACAAGAAAGATGAACCTTGGAGCAAGTTCAAGCATGGAGATGATGGCATGCACAAGGGGGACAAGAACGGAGTTACAAGTGATGATTCCAGGACTTTGAAGCCACCATAATGAGTGCATGAAGCCTTGGACGAAATATACAAGATGCCACTTCATAAATTTCGTCCAGAGGCTATTCTAGGTGCTGCGTCACCTTATTTTTGGGCCAGGCCCATGTAATTTCGAAATACTTGATTATAGGCAGTTTTTAGAGTCCGTATGTGTGGGGAAACAAGAGTTAGGGTTGGTTTCAGACCCCTCCTCCAATGGCCATGAAATTCCCCCCTCTTTCCTCCATATATACAGCCCTTAGGGCATCGTTTAGACTTTGGGTTTTGTTTAGATCAAAAGTTCGCCATAGCTACAACTTCGCGTACTTCATTTGTGTCCAACAACCAGACCAAGGCGTCACAGAACCCCACCTTCATTAATAAAGTTTTCCTCTTATATTGGCAATATCTAGATTGCAATCTCAGTTTCTTGCTTGTTCTTCATTTGCTCGCAGGAAATAGACCCTCGTGGTCAGGTTGATCGTGCTCTGGCGTGGTCAATAACCCTCAGAAGTTGGTTTAGCAATTGCTAAGGCGCGACGTCTTCACACGTCGTAGTCGGATCGTCATAGTCGACTCCCACAGAAAACGAAAGTTATCTCATCGAAACATCGGGAGACCTTCGCCTCTATCAAGTGGTATCAGATTTCCAGGTTGCTCGGTGAGATTTTACAGTTTTTCGTAGTTTAGATCGAGTCTATTCTTCATACCTATAGTCCACGAAAAAGCCAAACAAAAAATAGGTTTAGTTCATCCTATCCGAACCAATCTGAGCCTTTGCATAATCTTTTCTGTATTTGCTTTGTTGAATTTGCGGTTGCATCGTCGTGTCAAGTTGCTGGTCTTAGCGTCTAATCCTTTAGAGTTTCGAGTTCTGTTCACAGGTTGTCACGTCGCCGCTGCCATATATCACCACCGCACCATCATCATTGTTGCTGCCATATACCACCACTGCACCAACTTCATTACCGCTGCCATATACCACCGCCACATATTCACCGCCAATCCGAGTCAATATACGCCACCACGTATCCGCCGCCATCACGCCAATCCGAGTCCACCTGCAACATATATCCGCCACCAGTCCGAGTTCCACCAGATTCATCTCCGCCACCAGTCCGAGTTCCACCAGATTCATCTCCGCCACCAGTCCTATTCCGAGTCTAGTATTTTGTTACTCTGTTTTGGATTTCCAGATCACGCCATACTCCGAGTTGTGACAGAGAAGGACTCCCAAACTTCCGTGTTACCCGCAGTAGGAAAATAGTTCCAGTTTAAAAAAAACTAAGTCTGGAAAATTCTGGCTAGGCAATTTTTAGGCCATTTGTAGACTTTTTCAAAAAAAATTGTTGCGGAGCAAAAAATAAAAGAGGGCAAAAGTGCAAAAAAAGGAAAAAAAGAGAAAAAAAATCAGAGTGTGCTCCTCCCTTGTTTACGTGCAGCGCCGTGATTTTGTTAGTGCTCTAGGCTCGCGTCTCTAGCACGGTCTAGCCTAGGACCAGCATAGTATCGTCGTTGAGCATTTATTCAACTTTGCATCTCTGAATTGATTATTGCTGACCCTTTTTGCTACCATATTATAAGCCTTCCTAGCTCCACATACATCTACGTCGTGCGTTTGACTCTCCCTGGTAATCGCTCTATCCAAGCTTTGAGAGTTTTGACTACAACGGTTGCCGACCACCGCCTGCTGCTGGGTAAGAACTGGTAAGAATTTGAGATTTGCTTGACGGATTTGTGACACCCCACCACCGCCTTTTTCTAGTAGTCTGTAGGATCATATTCTTGTGTGTTTCTATTGCTGCTGACCATGGCAGGATCACAACCCGACGAGATTGACTGGGAGAACATGACGAACAAAGAGTTACATGACAAGTTTCAGCAAATGATGAGTGGACAGGTGGAAGATGTGCTAAACAGATTTGAAGAGGCCGTGGAGAAGATAGATGGCATTGAGAAGGCGTTCGAAACAAAGCTCGATAACAGGTTTAATGAATTGCTCACGCGTCTTCCACAACCACCGGCCGCTGCAGCTGTCGCACCTCTACAACAACAACAACGTCGCCTTCCAAATCAAGTGGGACGCGCACAGCGCGTTCCCATTGACGCTGGGCAAAATTCTGGTGCCGCTGTTGATGCTTCTGTAGCTCCTGCTGCCACTGCAGAGGTGGAGCACCATTATGAGGATGAGGTTGACCAAAATCAGAACTACGTGCAACCACCAGCACCACCACCACTAGGTCGTCCTCATGCATATCATCGCAACGGTAGGGCTGCACCACCACCTGAGGTACATGACCATCTTCCTAAACTAAAATTGAATATTCCACCATTTGAGGGTAGATATGTTCCTGATATATATCTTACTTGGGAGTTAGAAACTGAACAATGATTTACATGTTTACAATATCCTGAGGAGAGACATGTTCCTGCTGCTGTTTGTGCTTTCACTAGCTTTGCATGTGTTTGGTGGTCTGAACATTTTAGATTATATCCTATTCCAACTACTTGGGCTGCTTTCAAAACTGCTATGTGTACTCGTTGGGTGCCACCATATTATCAACGTGAATTACTTAAAAAATTGCAGCGTTTAAGACAAGGAAAAAATTCTGTAGAAGAATATTATCAGGAATTACAAACTGGCATGATTAGATGTGGTATTGTTGAGGAGAATGAAGCTATGCTTGCACGTTTTATGGGTGAATTAAATAGAGAGATTCAGACCATTCTAGAGTATAAGGAGTATAATAATATCACTCGTTTATTCCATCTTGCTTGTAAAGCTGAACGTGAAGTGCAGGATCGACAGGCATTAGCGCGATCTAAATTTTCTGCAGGTCGACCTTCATCATGGACACCACGTGCATCCTCTACTTCCACTGCACCATAACTTCCATCAGGTGCCCCCTCCAACCGTGATACAAGAAAGCAGTTACAACCACCACCATCTGCCAAGAGCACACCTGCCGGGCCTGCACAGATCTCTTCTTCTTCCATGGCATCAACAGGGCACACAAGTGATATTATTTGTCGTCGTTGTAAGGGAATAGGTCATTATGCGAGAGAATACAAATCCCAGCGTGTGATGATTGCTACTGAGGATGGTGGGTATGAATCCGCTAGTGACTATGATGAGGAGACTTTGGCTCTTATTACACGTGAAGAACACGGTGGAGATGATTCTGATCATGAGACGCAATACATGGCTCCTGAAGATGCTGACAGGTATGAATGTTTAGTTGCTCAACGTGTTTTGAGTGTGCAGGTCACACAAGCTGAGCAAAATCAGCGGCATAATTTGTTCCATACAAAGGGAGTTGTGAAGGAACGTTCTGTTCGGGTCATCATAGATGGAGGGAGCTGCAACAACTTGGCTAGCATGGAGATGGTGGAGAAGCTATCTCTCACCACAAGACCACATCCACATCCTTACTACATCAAATGGTTCAACAACAGCGGCAAGGTTAAGGTAACACATACTGTTCGTGTGCATTTCAGTATCTCTACATATGCTGATTATATTCATTGTGATGTGGTACCCATGCAAGCATGTTCCTTATTACTTGGTAGACCATGGCAATTTGATAAAAATTATGTACACCATGGTAGAAATAATCAGTATACTCTTATTCAGAGGGATAGCCATATTACTTTGCTTCCTATGACTCCTGAATCCATTTTGAAAGATGATATTAATAGAGCTAATAAAGCAAAACAGGAGAAAAATAAGAGTGAAAATCAGATCGTGGCAAAAGAATTTGAGCAACAAATGAAACCTAATAATAAACCATCTAGTGTTGCTTCTGAAATTAAATTGAAAAGTGCATGTTTACTTTCCACAAAATCTAATATTGATGAGCTAGATTTTAGCAAATCTGTTTGCTATGCTTTTGTGTGCAAAGAGGCATTATTTTCATTCGAGGACGTGCCTTCCTCTTTGCCCCCTGTTGTCACTAACATTTTGCAGGAGTTCACTGACGTCTTCCCACAAGACGTGCCACCGGGATTACCACCTATTCGAGGGATTGAGTATCAAATTGACTTAATTCCCGGTGCATCGCTACCCAACCGTGCACCATACCGTACCAATCCAGAGGAGACGAAAGAGATTATGCGTCAAGTAGAGGAGCTGCTCGACAAAGGTTACATACGCGAATCTCTTAGTCCTTGTGCTGTTCCTATTATACTAGTGCCTAAAAAGGATGGTACGTGGCGCATGTGTGTTGATTGTAGAGGCATTAATAATATTACTATTCGCTATCGTCATCCTATTCCTAGGCTAGATGATATGCTTGATGAATTGAGTTGCTCTACAATTTTCTCCAAAGTTGATTTGCGTAGTGGATACCATCAAATTCGTATGAAATTGGGAGATGAATGGAAAACAGCATTGAAAACTAAGTTTGGTTTATATGAGTGGTTAGTCATGCCTTTTGGGTTAACTAATGCACCTAGTACTTTCATGAGACTAATGAACGAAGTTTTACGTGCTTTCATTGGACAATTTGTGGTAGTCTATTTTGATGATATACTGATTTATAGCAGATCTTTGGAGGAACATTTGGAACATTTACGTGTATTTTTTATTGCTTTACGTGGTGCACGTTTGTTTGGTAACCTTGGGAAGTGCACCTTCTGCACCGACCGAGTATCTTTTCTTGGCTATGTTGTTACTCCACAGGGAATTGAAGTTGATAAAGCCAAGATTGAAGCTATTGAGAGTTGGCCGCAGCCCAAAATGGTCACACAAGTGAGGAGTTTTCTTGGCCTCGCTGGATTCTATAGGCGTTTTGTGAGAGATTTCAGCACCATTGCTGCACCTCTCAATGAGCTTACGAAGAAGGATGTGCCTTTTGTTTGGGGTACCGCACAGGAAGAAGCCTTCACGGTATTGAAAGATAAGTTGACACATGCTCCTTTACTCCAACTTCCTGATTTTAATAAGACTTTTGAGGTTGAATGTGATGCTAGTGGAATTGGATTAGGAGGTGTGTTATTACAAGATGGAAAACCTATTGCATACTTTTCTGAAAAATTGAGTGGGCCTAGTCTGAATTATTCTACTATTATAAAGAATTATATGCTCTTGTTCGGACTTTAGAAACATGGCAACATTATTTATGGCCCAAAGAATTTGTTATGCATTCTGATCATGAATCTTTGAAACATATTAAAAGTCAAGCTAAACTAAACCGTAGACATGCTAAATGGGTTGAATTCACTCAGACTTTCCCTTATGTCATTAAACACAAGAAGGGTAAAGAAAATGTTATTGCGGATGCATTGTCTCGTCGTTATACTATGCTTTCACAACTTGACTTTAAAATATTTGGTTTGGAGACCATCAAAGATCAATATGTGCATGATGCTGAATTTAAAGATGTATTGCAGAATTGTAAAGAAGGTAGAACATGGAACAAGTTCGTCGTTAACGATGGATTTGTGTTTCGTGCTAACAAGCTATGCATTCCAGCTAGCTCCGTTCGTCTTTTGTTGCTGTAGGAGGCGCATGGAGGAGGACTAATGGGACACTTTGGCGTGAAGAAGACAGAGGATATACTTGCTACACATTTCTTTTGGCCAAAGATGAGACGGGATGTTGAGCGTTTTGTTGCTCGCTGCACTACATGTCAAAAAGCTAAGTCACGACTCAATCCTCATGGTTTATATATGCCTTTGCCTGTACCTAGTGTTCCTTGGGAGGATATATCTATGGACTTTGTTTTAGGTTTACCTTGAACAAAGAAGGGGAGGGGTAGCATATTTGTTGTCGTGGATAGGTTCTCGAAAATGGCACACTTTATACCATGTCATAAAAGCGATGATGCTGTTAATGTTGCTGATTTGTTCTTTCGTGAAACTATTCGCTTGCATGGTGTGCCAAATACTATTGTTTCAGATCGTGATACTAAATTTCTTAGCCACTTTTGGAGATGTTTATGGGCTAAGTTGGGGACTAAACTGCTTTTTAGTACTACTTGTCACCCCCAAACTGATGGTCAAACTGAAGTAGTCAATAGAACATAGTCTACTATGCTTAGGGCTGTTTTGAAGAACAATAAGAAAATGTGGGAAGAATGCTTGCCTCATATTGAATTTGCTTATAATCGTTCATTGCATTCTACTACAAAGATGTGCCCTTTTGAAATTGTGAATAGTTTTCTACCTCGTGCACCTATTGATTTGTTGCCTCTTCTATATTCGGAGAAGGTTAATTTTGATGCTAAAGAACGTGCTAAATTGATTTTAAAAATGCATGAGTTAACTAAGGAAAACATTGAGCGTATGAATGCTAAATATAAACTTGCTGGAGATAAGGGTAGAAAACATGTTGTGTTTGCACCTGGAGATCTTGTTTGGTTACATTTGCGAAAGGATAGATTTCCTAATTTGCACAAATCAAAGCTAATGCCATGTGCTAATGGTCCTTTTAAGGTGTTAGAGAAAATAAATGATAATGCATATAAACTTGAGCTGCCTGTAGATTTTGGGGTTAGTCCCAATTTTGACATTGCAGATTTGAAGCCTTATTTGGGAGAGGAAGATGACCTTTCGTCGAGGACGACTTCATTTCAAGAAGGGGAGGATGATGAGGACATCAATACCATTTTTACACCCACAGCCCGTGCTGCTATACATAATGGACCAATTACTAGAGCTCGCGCACGCCAATTGAATTATTAGGTACTTTCGTTTCTTGGTAACGATTCTAATGTTCATGAGAATATGATGCTGCCTAAATTGGATACATTTGTTATGCTTACAAATGAAGGGCCTAGCTTGGACAAGAAAGAGGAACCTTGGAGCAAGTTCAAGCATGGAGATGATGGCATGCGCAAGGGGAACAAGAACGGAGTTACAAGTGATGATTCCAGGACTTTGAAGCCACCATAATGAGTGCATGAAGCCTTGGACAAAATATACAAGATGCCACTTCATAAATTTCGTCCAGAGGCTATTCTAGGTGCTGCGTCACCTTATTTTTGGGCCAGGCCCATGTAATTTCGAAATACTTGATTATAGGCAGTTTTGAGAGTCCGTATGTGTGGGGAAACAAGAGTTAGGGTTGGTTTCGGACCCCTCCTCCAAGGGCCACGAAATTCCCCCCTCTTTCCTCCATATATACAGCCCTTAGGGCATCGTTTAGACTTTGGGTTTTGTTTAGATCAAAAGTTCACCATAGCTGCAATTTCGCGTACTTCGTTTGTGTCCAACAGCCAGACCAAGGCGTCACATAACCCCACCTTCATTAATAAAGCTTTCCTCTTATATTCGCAATATCTAGATTGCAATCTCAGTTTCTTGCTTATCCTTCGTTTGCTCGCAGGAAATAGACCCTCGTGGTCAGGTTGATCGTGCTCCGGCGTGGTCAATAACCCTCGGAAGTTGGTTTAGCAATTGCTAAGGCGCGACGTCTTCGCACGTCGTAGTCGGATTGTCAAAGTCGACTCCCATAGAAAACAAAAGTTATCTCATCAAAACATCGGGACACCTTCGCCTCTATCAGAAATTATCGGTAACAGGTAGTTTTGTGATAAGGTAATTTGTAACGAGTAACAAGTAATGAAAGTAAATAAGGTGCAGCAAGATGGCCCAATCCTTTTTGTAGCAAAGAACAAGCCTGGACAAACTCTTATATGAAGGAAAACGCTCCCGAGGACACATGAGAATTATCGTCAAGCTAGTTTTCATCACGCTCATATGATTCGCGTTCGTTACTTTGATAATTTGGTATGTGGGTGGACCGGTGCTTGGGTGCTTCCCTTCCTTGGACAAGCATCCCACTTATGATTAACCGCTATTACAAGCATCCGCAACTACAAAAGAAGAATTAAGGTAAACCTAACCATTGCATGAAACAGATGGATCCAAATCAGCCCCTTACGAAGCAATGCATAAACTAGGGTTTAACCTTCTGTCACTCTAGCAACCCATCATCTACTTATTACTTCCCAATGCCTTCCTCTAGGCCCAAACAATGGTGAAGTGTCATGTAGTCGACGTTCACATAACACCACTAGAGGAAAGACAACATACATCTCATCAAAATATCGAACGAATACCAAATTCACATGACTACTTATAGCAAGACTTATCCCATGTCCTCGGGAACAAATGTAACTACTCACAAATCATATTCATGTTCATAATCAGAGGGGTATTAATATGCATAAAGGATCTGAACATATGATCTTCCACCAGATAAACCAACTTGCATCAACTACAAGGAGTAATCAACACTACTAGCAACCCACAGGTACCAATCTGAGGTTTTGGGACAAAGATTGGATACAAGAGATGAACTAGGGTTTGAGAGGAGATGGTGCTGGTGAAGATGTTGATGGAGATTGACCCCCTCCCGCTGAGAGGATCGTTGATGATGACAATGGTGATGATTTCCCCCTCCTGGAGGGATGTTTCCCGGGCGGAACAGCTCCGCTGGAGCCCTAGATTGGTTCCGCCAAGGTTCCGCCTCGTGGCGGCGGTGTTTCATCCCGAAAGCTTCCTTCTGATTTTTTTCTAGGGTAAAAGACTTCATATAGCAGAAGATGGGCATCGGAGGCCTGCCAGGGGGCCCACGAGGCAGGGGGCGCGTCCAGGGGGTAGGGTGCGCCCCCACCCTCATGGCTAAGGTGTGGGCCCCCTCTGGTTGATTCTTTCTCCAGTATTTTTTATTAATTCCAAAAACCGCCTCCGTGAAGTTTCAGGACTTTTGGAGCTGTGTAGAATAGGTCTCTAATATTTGCTCCTTTTCCAGCCCAGAATTCCAGCTGCCGGCATTCTCCCTCTTCATGTAAACCCTGCAAAATAAGAGAGAATAGGCATAAGTATTGTGACATAATGTGTAATAACATCCCATAATGCAATAAATATTGATATAAAAGCATGATGCAAAATGGACGTATCAGCGGCTTCCCCCCTAGCGCACGGTGGTGCCTTGTGGGGACCCCATGAATCATTTGTGGCTCTACTTCGGGGGCAAGGAAGCTTATATCCGGAAAAAAAATCGTGTTAAAATCTTAGCACAATCGGAGTTACGGATCTCCAAATATTTAAGAAACGGATTTTGGGCAGAAAACAGGAACACAAAACAGAAGATAACAGAGGGATAGTCCAATCTCAGAGGGGCTCTCGCCCCTCTGCCGCCATGGACGCCATGGACCAGTGGGGGAACTCTCCTCCCATCTAGGGAGGAGTGTCGGTGTCAAAACCGGCAGATCTCGAGTAGGGGGTCCCGAACTGTGCGTCTGAGGATCGAAGGTAACAGGAGATAGGGACACGATGTTTACCCAGGTTCGGGCCCTCTTGATGGAGGTAATACCCTACTTCCTGCTTGATTATCTTGGATCAATATAGGGTTACAAGAGTTGATCTACCTCGAGATCATAATGGCTAAACTCTAGAAGTCTAGCCTGTATGATTATGATTGCCCTCTATGGACTAAACCCTCCGGTTTATATAGACACCGGAGGGACCTAGGGTTGTACAGAGTTGGGTTACAAAGAACGGAATCTTCATATCCGAACATCAAGCTTGCCTTCCACGCAAAGGAGAGTCCCATCCGGACATGGGAAGAAGTCTTCTATCTTGTATCTTCATGGGCCATTAGTCCGGCCCACGTCACATAGCCCGGACGCCCGAGGACCCCTTAATCCAAGACTCCCTCAGTAGCCCCTGAACCAGGCTTCAATGACGATGTGTCCGGCGCGCAGATTGTCTTCGGCATTGCAAGGTGGGTTCCTCCTCTGAATACTTCAAAGTAGTCCTCGAACACAGAGAACGTGTCCGGCTCTGCAAAACAGGCACCACACACAGCCGCAAAGAGTATAATATTTCACAAGTCCCATCTACTGACAACTTTTGTAGCGAGACGTTACGCCCCTGCCCGGTCATTATTTCGAACCGTTTTTTTAGCCTCCCGCTCCATGTTTCGAGAGGCGGTTTTCATTGGCACGTCTTGTAGAAGCAGAGATCATGTCCCCTTATCGCAGGATTCTCATCAATACGGGTATGGGTAATCCAACCGTGCCGTCTGCACGACCCTTGGGGAATAGGCGAGTTTTAAGGCGAGTGGGAGGCGCTTGATATTCGCTGCCTTTATAAGAGGATAAAGATCCACTCTTTCACCCACGCCTTCTTCCTCTCTGCCCATCCGCTCTCGAGCTCCAGCGCCCAAGCTTCCATCCTTTTTGCCCCTGAAAAAGCACTCCGACCATGTCCGGATCTGGAGCGCAGGGCAAGTGGATGGCCTCCTCCATCACGGAGGAGAACATCACAGAGCTCCGGCAAGCGGGGTACTTGGCCCAGGAGATCGCCCACCAGCTTCCGCCCAAGGGGCAAATCGTCCCCACCCCGGAGCCCAACGAGAGGGTGGTTTTCATCCCCCACTTCATACGCGGGTTAGGATTTCCCCTCCACCCCTTCGTCCGCGGACTCATGTTCTACTACGGGCTAGATTTCCACGATCTAGCCCCAAATTCTTTCCTCAACATCTCGGCATTTATTGTCGTGTGCGAGGCCTTCCTCCGCATCCCACCCCACTTCGTATTATGGCTAAAGACCTTCAATGTGAAGCCGATAGTGGTGGATGGTCAACATGTTGAGTGCGGAGGTGCCATGGTGAGCAAACTGTCCAACATCACATGGCCCACAGGCACCTTCGTGGAGACCGTCAAGGGGTGGCAACAACAGTGGTTCTATGTCACTGAGCCCCGCGACACCACCTGGGCCGCGGCTCCCGAATTCAAGTCCGGGCCCCCACCACGGCTTACCTCCTAGCTAAAAAAGAGCCTGGACTAGGCGTCGTCGGACGAAGTGTCAGCGCTGCAAACGCGCATCAAGAGCATGGTGGACAAGAACATCAAGCTTGTCAATGTGATCCAGGTGATGCTTTTTCGCCGGATCCTTCCTTGCCAAAGATGGACCTGCCATCAGTGGGAGTTCGATCCGGCCAAGCACCAGACCTTGCAATGATTCTTCGGCTCCACGCACGAAGGTATCTGGAAGGTGCTTTTCAAGGCCAATCAGACGTGGCCGCAGACGACTGAGGACCGCGGATATAACCTGATGATACGTCTCCAACGTATCTATAATTTTTGATTGTTCCATGCTATATTATATTCTGTTTTGGACATTAATGGGCTTTATTATACACTTTTATATTATTTTTGGGACTAACCTATTAACCGGAGGCCCAGCCCAGAATTGCTGTTTTTTGCCTATTTCAGAGTTTCGCGGAAAAATAATATCAAACGGAGTCCAAACGGAATGAAACCTTCGGGAACATGATTTTCGGAACGAACGTGATCCAGAGGACTTGGACCCTACGTCAAGACATCAACCAGGAAGGCACGAGGTAGGGGGCGCGCCTACCCCCCCAGGCGCGCCCTCCACCCTCGTGGGCCCCACGTTGCTCCACCGACGTACTTCTTCCTCCTATATATACCTACGTACCCCCAAACTACCAGATATGGAGCCAAAAACCTAATTCCACCGCCGCAACCTTCTGTACCCGTGAGATTCCATCTTGGGGCCTTTTTCGGAGCTCCGCCGGAGGGGGCATCGATCACGGAGGGCTTCTACATCAACACCATAGCCTCTCCGATGATGTGTGAGTAGTTTACTTCAGACCTTCGGGTCCATAGTTATTAGCTAGATGGCTTCTTCTCTCTTTTTGGATCTCAATACAATGTTCTCCCCCTCTCTTGTGGAGAACTATTCGATGTAATCTTCTTTTGTGGTGTGTTTGTTGAGACCGATGAATTGTGGGTTTATGATCAAGTTTATCTATGAACAATATTTGAATCTTCTCTGAATTCTTTTATTTATGATTGGTTATCTTTGCAAGTCTCTTCGAATTATCAGTTTGGTTTGGCCTACTAGATTGATCTTTCTTGCAATGGGAGAAGCGCTTAGCTTTGGGTTCAATCTTGCGGTGTCCTTTCCCAGTGACAGTAGGGGCAGCAAGGCACGTATGGTATTGTTGCCATCGAGGATAACAAGATGGGGTTTATATCATATTGCATGAGTTTATCCCTCTACATCATGTCATCTTACTTAAAGCGTTAATCTGTTCTTATTAACTTAATATTCTAGATGCATGCTGGATGGCGGTCGATGTGTGGAGTAATAGTAGTAGATGCAGGCAGGAGTCGGTCTACTTGTCTCGGACGTGATGCCTATATACATGATCATACCTACATATTCTCATAACTATGCTCAATTCTGTCAATTGCTCAACAGTAATTTGTTTACCCACCGTAATACTTATGCTCTCGAGAGAAGCCACTAGTGAAACCTATGGACCCCGGGTCTATTTTCCATCATATTAATCTTCCAACACTTAGCTATTTTTATTGCCTTTTATTTTACTTTGCATCTTTATCATAAAAAAACCAAAAATATTATCTTATCATATCTACCAGATCTCACTTTTGTAAGTGACCGTGAAGGGATTGACAACCCCTTTATTGCGTTGGTTGCGAGGATTTTATTTGTTTATGTAGGTGCGAGGGACTCGTGCATGGCCTCCTACTGAATTGATACCTTGGTTCTCAAAAACTGAGGGAAATACTTACGCTGCTTTACTGCATCACCCTTTCCTCTTCAAGGGAAAACCAACGCAGTGCTCAAGAGGTAGCAAGAAGGATTTCTGGCGCCGTTGCCGTGGAGTCTACGCAAAAGTCAACATACCAAGTACCCATCACAAACCCTTATCTCCTGCATTACATTATTTGCCATTTGCCTCTCGTTTTCCTCTCCCCCACTTCACCCTTGCCGTTTTATTCGCCCTCTCTTTTCCGTTTGCCTCTTTTTCGCTTGCTTCTTGTTTGCTCGTGTGTTGGATTGCTTGCTTGCCACGATGGCTCTACCTAGATTTGGTGATCTTCACCTTAAAAGGTTAGAAGAGATCGAAAGCAACGTTAGGAGTTTTATGGTCTTGCAATTTGAGCATAATAATTTCTTTAGAAACGAGCTTAAGGAACGAAAAAGCTTTATGGGTTATATGAATAAAGATCTCGACGAAATGTCTAAAGAATTTGATGGTTTGAAATCTCAGATTGCTCATCTTGAGAAGTTAATAGCTGAAGTTTCGGATAAACATGCCATCTTAGTTAATAAGATGGCTGCTAAGCCGGATTTTTTTGGGAAAATAAAGATGAAGATCTAAAAGTTATTGATGTGTCCCCTATTAAATCTTTGTTTTGCAATATGAATCTTGATAATGATGGGACTGAATATGATCCACCTTTACCTAGAAGGCGTTCCAAAAATTCGGAGTTTTTAGATCTTGTTGCTAAAAGTGAGATTGAAGAAGTTAAAACTTTAGATCTCAATGAACCCACTACTTTGGATTTCAAGGAATTTAATTATGATAATTGCTCTTTGATACATTGTATTTCCTTGTTGCAATCCGTGCTAAATTCTCCACATACTTATAGTCAAAATAAAGCCTTTACCAAACATATCGTTGTTGCTTTGATGCAATCTTATGAAGAAAAACTTGAGTTGGAAGTAGTTATCCCTAGAAAACTTTATGATGAGTGGGAACCTACTATTAAAATTAAAGTTAAAGATCGTGAATGCTATGCTTTGTGCGATTTGGGTGCTAGTGTTTCCACGATTCCAAAGACTTTGTCTGATTTGCTAGGTTTCCGTGATTTTGATGATTGCTCTTTAAACTTGCACCTTGCGGATTCCACCATTAAGAAACCTATGGGAAGAATTAATGATGTTCTTATTGTTGCAAATAGGAATTATGTGCCCATAGATTTTATTGTTCTTGATATAGATTGCAATCCTTCATGTCCTATTATTCTTGGTAGACCTTTCCTTAGAACGATTGGCGCAATTATTGATATGAAGGAAGGGAATATTAGATTCCAATTTACATTAAGGAAAGGGATGGAACACTTCCCTAGAAAGAAAATAAAATTACCTTATGAATCTATTATGAGAGCCACTTATGGATTGCCTACCAAAGATGGCAATACCTAGATCTATCCTTGCTATTATGCCTAGCTAGGGGCGTTAAACGATAGCGCTTGTTGGGAGGCAACCCAATTTTATTTTTAGTTTTTTGCTTTTTGTTTCTGTTTAGGAATAAATATTTGATCTAGCCTCTGGTTAGGTTTGTTTTTATGTTTTAATTAGTGTTTGTGCCAAGTTAAACCTATAGGATCTTCTTGGATGATAGTTATTTGATCTTGCTGAAAATTCCAGAAACTTTCTGTTCACGAAAATAATTGTTAAAAATCACCAGAACGTGATAAAATATTTATTCCAATTTCTTCTGATCAATAAACAAATTGTCTAGGTCTTCCTATTTTGTCTGAATTTTTTGAGTTCCAGAAATTTGCGTTAGTTACAGATTACTACAGACTGTTCTGTTTTTGACAGATTCTGTTTTTCGTGTGTTGTTTGCTTATTTTGATGAATCTATGGCTAGTAAAATAGTTTATAAATCATAGAGAAGTTGGAATACAGTAGGTTTAACACCAATATAAATAAATAATGAGTTCATTACAGTACCTTGAAGTGGTGTTTTGTTTTCTTTCGCTAACGGAGCTCACGAGATTTTTGGTTAAGTTTTGTGTTGTGAAGTTTTCAAGTTTTGGGTAAAAGATTTGATGGATTATGGAACAAGGAGTGGCAAGAGCCTAAGCCCGGGGATGCCCATGGCATCCCAAGATAATCTAAGGACACCAAAAATCCAAAGCGTGGGGATGCCCCGGAAGGCATCCCCTCTTTCGTCTACTTCCATCGGTAACTTTACTTGGAGCTATATTTTTATTCACCACATGATATGTGTTTTGCTTGGAGTGTCTTGTATGATTTGAGTCTTTGCTTTTTAGTTTACCACAATCATCTTTTCTGTACACACCTTTTGAGAGAGACACATATGATTCGAAATTTATTAGAATACTCTATGCGCTTCACTTATATCTTTTGAGCTATATAGTTTTTGCTCTAGTGCTTCACTTATATCTTTTAGAGCACGTCGGTGGTTTTGTTTTATAGAAACTATTATTCTCTCATGCTTCACTTATATTATTTTTAGAGTCTTAAACAGCATGGTAATTTGCTTCAATTGGGAAATTAATCCTAATATGTTAGGTATTCAACAAAAACTTTCTTATGAGTGTGCTGAATGCTAAGAGAAGTTTGATGCTTGATGATTGTCTTGAGATATGGAGGTAGTGATATTAAAGTTGTGCTAGTTGAGTAGTTGTGAATTTGATAAATACTTGTGTTAAAGTTTGCAAATCCCGTAGCATGCACGTATGGTAAACATTATGTAACAAATTTGAAACATGAGGTGTTCCTTGATTGTCCTCCTTATGAGTGGCGGTCGGGGACGAGTGGTGGTCTTTTCCTACCAATCTATCCCCCTAGGAGCATGCGCGTAATGCTTGGTTTTTGATGACTTGTAGATTTTTGCAATAAGTATGTGAGTTCTTTATGACTAATGTTGAGTCCATGGATTATACGCACTCTTACCCTTCCATCATTGCTAGCCTCTTCGGTACACTGCATTGCCCTTTCTCACATTGAGAGTTGGTGCAAACTTCGCCGGTGCATCCAAACCCCGTGATATGATACGCTCTTTCACACATAAACCTTCTTATAACTTCCTCAAAATAGCCACCATACCTACCTATTATGGCATTTCCATAGCCATTCCGAGATATATTGCCATGCAACTTTCCACCGTTCCGTTTATCATGACACGTTCATCATTGTCATATTGCTTTGCATGATCATGTAGTTGACATCGTATTTGTGGCAAAGCCACCGTTCATAATTTTTCATACATGTCACTCTTGATTCATTGCTATCCCTGTATACCGCCGGAGGCATTCATATAGAGTCATACTTTGTTCTAGTATCGAGTTGTAATCATTGAGTTGTAAATAAATAGAAGTGTGATGATCATCATTCATAGAGCATTGTCCCAACAAAAAAAAGAGAAAGGCCAAAAAAAAGAAGGCCCAAAAAAAAGAAGAGGGACAATGCTACTATCCTTTTTCCAAACTTGTGCTTCAAAGTAGCACCATGATCTTCATGATAGAGAGTCTCTTATTTTGTCACTTTCTTATACTAGTGGGAATTTTTCATTATAGAACTTGGCTTGTATATTCCAACAATGGGCTTCCTCAAATGCCCTAGGTCTTCGTGAGCAAGCAAGTTGGATGCACACCCACTTAGTTGCTTTTGTTGAGCTTTCATGCATTTATAGCTCTAGTGCATCCGTTGCATGGCAATCCCTACTCCTTGCATTAACATCAATCGATGGGCATCTCCATAGCTCATTGATTAGCCACGTTGATGTGAGATTTTCTCCTTTTTTGTCTTCTCCACATAACCCCATCATTATATTCTATTCCACCCATAGTGCTATATCCATGGCTCATGCTCATGTATTGCGTGAAAGTTGAAAAAGTTTGAGATTACTAAAGTATGAAACAATTGCTTGGCTTGTCATTGGGGTTGTGCATGATGAGAGCATTCTTGTGTGACGAAAATGGAGCATGACTAAACTATATGATTTTGTAGGGATGAACTTTCTTTGGCCATGATATTTTGAGAAAACATAATTGCTTAGTTAGTATGCTTGAAGTATTATTACTTTTATGTCAAAATTAAACTTTTATCTTGAATTTTTCGGATCTGAATATTCATACCACAATTAAGAGAATTACATTGAAATTATGCCAAGTAGCATTCCACATCAAAAATTCTGTTTTTATCATTTACCTACTCGAGGACGAGCAGGAATTAAGCTTGGGGATGCTTGATATGTCTCCAACGTATCTATAATTTTTTATTGTTCCATGCTATATTATATTCTGTTTTGGACATTAATGGGCTTTATTATACACTTTTATATTATTTTTGGGACTAACCTATTAACCAGAGGCCCAGCCCAGAATTGTTGTTTTTGCCTATTTCAGAGTTTTGCAGAAAAAGAATATCAAACGGAGTCCAAACGAAATGAAACTTTCGGGAACGTGATTTTCGAAACGAACGTGATCCAGAGGACTTGGACCGTACGTCAAGACATCAACCAGGGAGGCACGAGGTAG
>NC_057799.1:321299856-321303519 GCF_018294505.1 Triticum aestivum
GGGCCCCATGTTGCTCCACCGACGTACTTCTTCCTCCTATATATACCTACGTACCCCCAAACTACCAGATACGGAGCCAAAAACCTAATTCCACCGCCGCAACCTTCTGTACCCATGAGATCCCATCTTGGGGCCTTTTCCGGAGCTCTGCCGGAGGGGGTATCGATCATGGAGGGCTTCTACATCAACACCATAGCCTCTCCGATGATGTGTGAGTAGTTTACTTCAGACCTTCGGGTCCATAGTTATTAGCTAGATGGCTTCTTCTCTCACTACAAAAAAATACACTTCCGTGATGATACGTGTTTGTCACAGTAGGTCGCGTTTTTTGTCATGCATGTACATCCATGACAAATTTATGACAGAATCAAGATAGTCATACCTGTGCTATCGTAGAAGTGTTCCATGACATTACCAAAATTATCATCACGAAAGTGTCCACTTCCATGACGATAAATCGCGCGTCACAGAAGTGCTTTTGTCAAGGGTGACCGACACATGGCATCCACCGTAACGGAACGCCGTTAAGCTATCGGGTCGGGTTTTGGATCCGATAACCCGTTAACAGCCCCGACCAATGGGGATTTTCCACGTGTAAAATCATCATTGGCTAGAGGAAACACGTGTCGGCTCATCGTTGGGACAGATGTCATCCACTCACTGGACAGAAGGCGCCTATGATACGTCGACACGTGGCACGGCCCAACAGTGGCCCATTCCTGTGAAAAGGTCGACCCGTTTGACTTGGTCAAAAGCTGGCGGGCCGGCCCATGGAAAGCCTGTTAACGGCCTGTTTGCATATAGCCCATTTACAGCCCGCTAACCCAAGGCCCGTTACGCCCTATCCAAATTAGGCCCAGTAGCGTCATCTGGGCCATCCAATATGATTCCAGCCCGTTTTCACTTCTGGCCCATGTATAGCCCATGACGTCTTTCAGCCCATATGAGGCCCTTTGTAACTCTTGGCCCATTAGCGGCCCGTGCTGAAACTGGCCCGTAATGAACAGTGTATTACTTTACACCCATTAACGGCCCGTGGTGAAACTGGCCTGTAATGAACAGTGTATCACTTTATACCCATTAACGGCCCATTATTCCGTTGGGCCGTTTCCAGCCCAAGTTAACTTTCGGCCTTCTGAGGGCCCATTTATTCTTGGGCTCATTTGCAGCATTCGGTTACTTACGGCCCGTTACTGTCATTTTCTGCTTGTGGGCCAAATTCAGCCCGTCGTTACAGTCGGCCCGTTTGTGGACCGTTAGTCTGTTGGGCCATTTTCATAGCATCACCAAATACGGCCTATTAACGGCCCGTTATGGTCAGCCCATAAAACGTACGATTTCCATTAAAGGCCCGTCTACGGCCCATTAAAGGCCCGTACAAGTCCCATAAATGAGTCGGCGGCCCATGGATCCTACGAGACGTAGAAGGCCCATGGATCATACGAGACGTAGAAGGCCCATGGATCCTACGAGATGTACAAGGCCCATGGATCCTACGAGACGTACAAGGCCCGTGGATCCTACGAGATGTAGAAGGCCCATGGATCCTACGAGACGTACAAGGCCCATGGATCCTACGAGACGTAGAAGGCCCATGGATCCTACGAGACGTAGAAGGCCCATGGATCCAACGGCCCGTGAAGGGCCATGGTCGGGCGAGTTGGCCCCCGTTTGAACGATATAGCATATTCAAAGAATTATCCTACTCAATACTATACAACAAAGAGATCAAGGCATAGAAAGGTAGAATAATCCTACACTATACAATAAAGAAATTACAGCCGATTATACCCACTGGGCATTATGGTTTGGCACAGGTGATAATAAAGCATACACAAACAGCAAATTACATACACTGGGCAAATACAGCTCATACATCATGGACGTGCATCAACTTAACTCCATTTGAACTATAATCTCTTCAGAAAATAGGATTGGTCGGATTCAGATAGCACAAATTTCAGTCTGCAAAATCTCCAATTCCTTCATGGTTACCTCAGTGTCTTGTTTCATTTTTTTGACTCCTGCATCTAATACCTGCATGTCCAGTCTCAACTTGTTGATTATACGTTGACAATCATGTACACATTATCTTGCCACCTCTAGTTGATGCTCGAGAACATCAGCACATTCCAATTCCAATCCATAATCATTCGGTAACGGCCATGCCGCACTGCTCGCAGATCTTTGTGTTGATGTCACTTCATCCTGAAATGTTTCTGTAAGTACACATGACTAGGGCAAAAATATAGTTACAACAGTGAAGCGAACAAGACACTATTTTGTACTACATGGCAAAACAGGACTAACAATAATGTTACACGTCACTTTCAAAAAAATGTTACATGTCATGAAGCATAAGCAGGTGATATTTTAAAAATTATAAAAAAGATAGTCTGTGCAGCGTGCATACAGAAATCCCTCTTAGCTCACCAGAGGAGCATGATGTTGGGGCCCAATCAAAAACACAGACAAGTTACAAATTTAGATAGCACGTTGCGTATAAGTAAGCAAGCAGTTGGCCATTCTGTGCCTCAATTAAAGTCTTAGGGAGCATAATGAACAGCAGAGGGTTTCATACAAACATACTACAGCAGGCAAAACTATGCAATCATTAGCGTAGTATAAACTAGATTGTGAGCCTCATGCAATAATAGTTGGTTAATAGACTTCAAAGCTTCAGGCACACTTCGGAAGAGTAATTAAATGGTAAGGCCTTTAATTATGTCAACTAATAGTGATACAAGTACCGAACATCAGGCATGATTATTTGGGCATCTCATTAACTGAGGACAAATAAAGCAATTGAAAATAGAAAATTAACTATGCCTGAAACAAACAAGGAATTGAACTGTTGAGTTGCATACAGTGACTTACCTTAGCAGGTTGAAGAGGCTCAGCGCAGCTCCTACTCCTCTTGCAAGGCTCCTTCCTAACATCTTGTACTTGGAAATCCTCAATCTTATCTTCATTGCACCCCCTCTAAAAATTGAAGGGAAGGGGAATAGTGAAATGACTCTGTTGTTTGCCTATATTACACTCAAAATGCAACTGCTGACGCCCGTGTCACACCTGACCCTCAAGTAAAAACAAACACGCAAGCATTCATTGCCCTGCCCGCTTGCATCTCCTCTCCCCTTTCCCTCTACCTCGATCCCCTGCCTGCAACACTAGGGTTCCTCCAGCGAGCCATCGCCACTGGTCCCATCTGGCCTCCTCCTCGACGATGCTATGTCCAGCTAGGCTACATGGCCGGCGGGTAGGGGCAAATCTCCCTGGCTGCTCCTCCCTCTGGCGCCGCCCCTCATTCTCATGGTCTCCAGCAGCTGCTCCACTGTGGTTCGTCCAACGCACTACTCCGGCGGGCGCTGCACAACTACGGCTAATGCCACACTGCGTCAGAAGGCACCTTATTCCCCCTCCCCTCCTCCCAGGCCATGGCCTTGAGGTGCTGTTGAAGGAGGAGCTCATCCAACAAGGTGAGGATCTCCTCTGTTTTTTGCAAATTTTCATTTTGATCCACTATACGATGAATTGCTATGAGCTGCTTCTGCTGCTGCTATATGATGCATTGCTATGAGCTGCTCCTGCTGCTGCTATATGATGAATTGCTATGAGCTGCTGCTGCTGTATGATGAGTTGCTATAAGCTGCTGCTGCTGCT
>NC_057799.1:321303803-321305520 GCF_018294505.1 Triticum aestivum
GCTATATGATGAATTGCTATGAGTTGCTCCTGCTGCTGCTATATGATGAATTGCTATGAGCTGCTCCTGCTGCTGCTATATGATGAATTGCTATGAGCTGCTGCTGGTATATGATGAATTGCAGACTGCTGCTATTGTATGATGAGTTGCTATGAGCTGCTGCTGCTATATGATGCTTTCAGGTGGTGCTGCTATACGATAATAACCAGCCACTTGGACCATCGAATTTGAATAAATAATTGTTCTTCATTTAAATGTGGGTCATGCGTTCTTCGTTTAAATTAGGCAATGGGATCTCTATGGAAAACATTGACCAAAGTAGATTGTGCCAAGTAGATGGTATCTTTGTATTTGCATTTTGAGCAAATAGTGATGGTCTGTTTTCCTATCATATTAATTACTGCACTGGGTTCAATTTGTGATGTTTGCAAGTAAAATTAATTTCCATATGGGCAGCAAAATGAAAAAAAATATAATGCAATCTAGACTTTCCACTGATCATACCAAAGATAAGCTGAAAACGCAATGAAAAGAACTGGTTGGCTTATTACATGGAGCTTATATTCACAGGTGCTTATTTTCTTAGGATAACTCGTAATAACTGTCCCTAAGAAACTTGGCTAATAGAACTGGCATACAAATAACATGTCACGATGATTGCAATGGAGGAGTGACGTACCATAGCACACTGTATAGGCTCACCGCTGCCTCTCCTATTTTTGCGATGTTCCATGAAATTTCCACATACATCTTGTAATTTTTCATTGTGTAACCCTATCTGCAAGTTGACACGGCTAATTTCAGACATCTCTACATGATACTACATTGCATATCCCTTGCGCATATTTAAACCACCAATTAACGATTGTGTGCGTACCATAAACTAGCCATGACTCTGTATGCTGGACTAGCAGGCACTCTAAGGGAGCCTAAGGTAGTGCACTGGAATTCCTACATGCCACCTACGATTTTGTGTAATGTACTGCCCCTGTTCCTAAATATATGTCTTTGTAGAGATTCCAGTATGGACCACATACAGATGTATATAGATGCATTTTCGAGTGTAGATTCACTCATTTGTTCCGTATGTAGCCTATAGTGGAATCTCTAGAAAGACTTATATTTAGGAACGGAGGTACGAGGTAGTATCATGTATGACATCTACATATCTAATTTAGCAGCCAATAGTAGAAACCATTGTCTGCACAAAGGGATTACTGGTCGAAAATCCTAGCAAAGCATGCTGGCAGGCACAGAACAATACAAGAGAGAGAGACGCGCTTACAAGATCATAGCAATGCCTCAGTCCAGGATCTTGGTTGGCCAAGCTGTTAGATCCAGAAGAAATATCGTCCTTGTAGTTTTTGCCAGCTGCATAACAGGTAACAGCGACCGGTTAGTATATTTGAAGTACATCGGGCAGGTGATGCTGGACGGGTTTAAAGGTGACAAGTACCTAGGCCATGGCGGGTGCTTGGCATCTCTCCAGACGGTGGGAATCAGGTTAGAAACGTCGAGGGTGATGACACTGCGCTGGCTGTCGGGGTCCGGTAAGGAGATCTAGAACCGTCGAGTAGGGTGTTTGTGGAGCGGCTCCGGTAGGCTGGACTACGGTGTGGGCGAAGCGGATCTGTGGCCGTCGACGAGGGCGTAGGTGAAGCTGCTCCGGTGGTTGGGTTAAGGATGGTGTCGACGACGCGGATCTGCGGCCGTGGAC